>NC_092150.1:16836280-17136280 GCF_045791955.1 Oncorhynchus clarkii lewisi | reverse complement strand
GGATTTATCAGTGGTGACAGTGTTTCCTATCTTCAGTGCAGTGGGCAGCTGGGAGGAGGTGTTCTTATTCTCCATGGACTTTACAGTGTCCCAGAACTTTTTTGAGTTTGTGTTGCAGGAAGCAAATTTCTGCTTGAAAAAGCTAGCCTTGGCTTTTCTAACTGCCTGTGTATAATGGTTTCTAGCTTCCCTGAACAGCTGCATATCATGGGGGCTGTTCGATGCTATTGCAGAACGCCATAGGATGTTTTTGTGTTGGTTAAGGGCAGTCAGGTCTGGGGAGAACCAAGGGCTATATCTGTTCCTGGTTCTAAATTTCTTGAATGGGGCATGTTTATTTAAGATGGTTAGGAAGGCATTTAAAAAAAATATCCAGGCATCCTCTACTGACGGGATGAGATCAATATCCTTCCAGGATACCCCGGCCAGGTCGATTAGAAAGGCCTGCTCGCTGAAGTGTTTCAGGGAGCGTTTTACAGTGATGAGTGGAGGTCGTTTGACCGCTGACCCATTACGGATGCAGGCAATGAGGCAGTGATCGCTGAGATCTTGGTTGAAGACAGCAGAGGTGTATTTAGAGGGGAAGTTGGTTAGGATGATATCTATGAGGGTGCCCGTGTTTAAGGCTTTGGGGAGGTACCTGGTAGGTTCATTGATAATTTGTGTGAGATTGAGGGCATCAAGTTTAGATTGTAGGATGGCTGGGGTGTTAAGCATGTTCCAGTTTAGGTCGCCTAGCAGCACGAGCTCTGAAGATAGATGGGGGGCAATCAGTTCACATATGGTGTCCAGAGCACAGCTGGGGGCAGAGGGTGGTCTATAGCAGGCGGCAACGGTGAGAGACTTGTTTTTAGAGAGGTGGATTTTTAAAAGTGGAAGTTCAAATTGTTTGGGTACAGACCTGGATAGTAGGACAGAACTCTGCAGGCTATCTTTGCAGTAGATTGCAACACCGCCCCCTTTGGCAGTTCTATCTTGTCTGAAAATGTTGTAGTTTGGAATTAAAATTTCTGAATTTTTGGTGGTCTTCCTAAGCCAGGATTCAGACACAGCTAGAACATCCGGGTTGGCAGAGTGTGCTAAAGCAGTGAATAGAACAAACTTAGGGAGGAGGCTTCTAATGTTAACATGCATGAAACCAAGGCTATTACGGTTACAGAAGTCGTCAAAAGAGAGCGCCTGGGGAATAGGAGTGGAGCTAGGCACTGCAGGGGCTGGATTCACCTCTACATCGCCAGAGGAACATAGGAGGAGTAGAATAAGGGTGCGGCTAAAAGCAATAAGAATTGGTCGTCTAGAACGTCTGGAACAGAGAGTAAAAGGAGGTTTCTGGGGGCGATAAAATAGCATCAAGGTATAATGTACAGACAAAGGTATGGTAGGATGTGAATACAGTGGAGGTAAACCTAGGTATTGAGTGATGAAGAGAGAGATATTGTCTCTAGAAACATTGAAACCAGGAGATGTCATTGCATGTGTGGGTGGTGGAACTAATAGGTTGGATAAGATATAGTGAGCAGGACTAGAGGCTCTACAGTGAAATAAGCCAATAAACACTAACCAGAACAGCAATGGACAAGACATATTGACATTAAGGAGAGGCATGCTTAGTCCATTGCCATTGCCAATGACAAACTCATATTTTCATTCAGTCAGTGTCAAGTTTGTCTCCAGACATCAGTCAAAACTTTAAATGTAATGCTTTGAGGCCTTTCCTGTTATCTCAGTGATCTGGGGCCACGCATTTACAGTTTAAACTCTCCCTGCATCTACAGACAGTGTTTCAGACTGGGAGCAGGAGGACGAGGGTTCCTGGTGGTTCTGCAACATTTACAGCGGAATAATAATGTACAGCAGAATGCTAATATATTTTGATGGGGCTCTCCTGAGGGGGCGAAGTCATCTAGAGGCCAGGGCAGCCTATCTGCTCTGTGTCAGCTGGGCTCTATCCTCCTGGCATGGACAGGCAATATGACAGTCCCCTAGATGGAGGGTGGACCCAGTTTCACAACCTGGCTGGAGACCTGTTCTATTCGATCACAATATCTGAATCGGAACACATGCTGAATACCACAGATGGTTATTGGCTAGCTAGTCGAGTCCAAATGAAAGTTATAAGATGTTTGTTGTTTAAATTGACGTCAACTTTGAACTCATATCCAAAGTGGGTCTAAGGCAGAACTTGCTTATGGAACATACTTCATGTTTTCGTCCACCAGAACCACACAGTACCATGCAGTATTATCGTGCTGATGGTGGTGAATGTGAATGTTTCAGAGGGCTCTGCTGGCGGAGCAGCGGATGGTGTGGCACAAAGCCCTGGTTGGGGCCCTGAGGGAGAGCAATATGATCCTGGCCAGCATCACCCCGAAGGCCGTCAGACTCAGCCTCTACCCCTACCTCTGTCTGATGGACCAAAAGGACTATGTAGACATCATGATCCAGGTATAAAGCTTTTATTATTATATAACCCACTTAATCCTCTCAACTGTCTCTGACCTTGGGTCATATACACTGAGTGTACAAAACATGACATAGACTGATCAGGTTAAAGCTATGATCCCTTATTGATGTCACTTGTTAAATCCACTTCAATAAGTGTAGATGAAGGGGAAGAGACAGGTTAAAGGATGATTTTTAAGCCTTGAGACATGGATTGTGTGTGTGTGTGCCATTCAGAGCGTGAATTTGGCAAGACAAAATATTTAAGTGCCTTTGAACGGGGTATGGTAGTAGGTGCCAGGTGCACCGGTTTGTGTCAAGAACTGCAACGCTGCTGTTTTTTTTAACGCTCAACCGTTTCCCGTGTGCATCAAGAATGGAAAGAACGCTTTCGACACCTTGTGTGCAACTCAATATTAGGGAGGTGTTTCTAATGTTTTGTACACTCAATGCATATACTGTATCTCTGTTGGTTCAATTCTTATTTTTCTGAGTGGTATCATTGTCTGAGCTGGTTGACAAATGATATGAACGTTGTAACGTTTAATTTGGCGTTCCACAATGTTCTGTGTTTGAACCCTTCAGGGAAAGCCCACTGCATCCCAGCAGTATGTTGGACCTTGACTTGTTTAGACCTCTGATGTATCTAGACTTCTAAGGTCAGGTTTATTTAGCATCTTTGTAGCTTGATAGCAAATGTAATGCTATGAAATACAGATGATCCTAATAATGTTGATATTTGTCATTGTCAGAGTCTGTCTAACTTGCCACCCAGTGGGGAGTCTCTCCACATCCTGGCCAAGGAGCTGGGAAACAGGGTCCACAACAAGTTCTGCATCCGCATGAAGAGCCACAACCAGATGGTGGACAAGCTCAGCCATATCTACAATGAATATGCTGAGCTACTAGCCAAAGACTCTAAGGTATGACACTCCACAGAAATAGAATGAGTAGAACAGGCGTCCCCATACACGTCAATGATGGCGTAATGGGTGGACTGGTGGCGATTGCGAGAGTACCCATAGGATCAAAGCAGGAAGTGTACCCATCAATATCTGCTGTGATTTGTTGTTTCAACTGACATTACTAAAAATGCATTCCATAGCATGAGCCACATCAGTTAACATCATTTGAATGAACATTCTACATTACCATAGAAATGTTGCATCACAAGTCAGGCAGCCATTGTGAGTTTACCCATGAGTTTACCAGTCATATTGTCAGCGGTAGAGGTTCTAAGCCCATTCTATTCATTATATTTCTATGTGTCACTCTTCCACCCACATCTGGTCTTTATCTGTTTTTTGTTGTTGTCTGCAATTACAAGAAGTATTAAATCATTGACCTACTGTTTGACTTAAAGAACTTCCTTACTGTGCGGTGCAGGATTTTGACGTATTGCCTAGGGAACGATGGTGGAAGCTGGAGGCGGAGCATAGCTCTGGTCCCTCCCTGCTGGGGGACAATACCCAATGGCCCCACACGGTGGTGGTGGAGCTGGGCACCTACCTGGTGGACCTCATGGTCAAGCACATGAAGGTGAACAGCGACATCCTCAACCCTGCCAATGACAGGAAGTTCATCCCTGTCCTCTACCACATGTACACCTTCCGCAGTAACAAACAGGTAAATCGTATACTACATTTTGAAGTGATTTATGGCAGTAATTTTTTTCACCAGATTTTCAAGGCTTCGGGTCATTTTCGTGACATCTCATTTTGGTGTCATGACTTAGTCTTCACATCGACATTTTATGAGCGAAATCAGTTAGTGCAGCAGTGAGAAGGTGCCATAACATAACAGGCTACCTTGGTTTTTGGAAAGGGCTATTTGTTATAGCTGCTATGTCTGTTTCTTCAGCTCTCCTCTCACAGCCCAGCTCCCTCATATTATGCTCTCTGCCTGCACGGTCCGGGCTCATAAGCATATGAATAATAAAACCGCTTTCCCTGCAAGAGTGGACGGCGGTGCAGTTGACTAAAAGCCAATTTATGCTTTGTCCGTAAATGTGGTCGGAGGCTCCGTATGGAGGGTGTGATGCAGTTGCTCCATACCACATCGCTGTGTACCTCCAACATCTGTTTATAATGTGGAGGGCTCCGTATTGCTCAGCATTGACTTGATTGGTTGACGGTAGGTGGGGGCGGGAGGTCCTGTATAAACACGAACTCACTTCCTTGACCATTTTCTTCACAACAGCTCTACTCAACAGCTCTGCGCAGCTCCGCAAAGCGTAATAATTATGAATTTCTTGACTTCTGTACAGGCCGTGTCACTATATGCTGCACAGCCTATGCAGAGCTGTTGGCTGGCTGATTGACTGCCCTGGGATAACTGACAAGGAAATTAAGACACTTTCTATTTTGTCCTCTGAGCCTCGTTCCTGGTGTAAAAGAAGTGCCTGCCGGCATCTCAATCCGCTGTGGGTTTCAAAGCTGGTCTCTGGCCACTCCTCCCTCTGCTGTGCTGGCTCAGGGGGGTAGAGGGTAGGGCAGCAGGGGTGCAGCCTAATGATTTTTACAGCATGCAGAGTTGTTAGGCTGCACAATGCTTCTCTCATTTATTTTTCATAGAATATCTGCCTGGTTGATGGACTGGATTTGTTATATCTCTTGAAGGACTGAATCTGTTGTCTTTCTCTGTCTCTGTGTGTGATAGACTGCACTGTTGGTTTATACAGTATGTTTTCTACAATGCTGTGTCTCTCTGTGGGTTTGGTTGGTGAAACCTTTCAGGAAGTAGCTAATTAGTCTCCGGCTGTCACACGTGATTAAAACTTCTATGAACCAAATTGCCTTAGCTGGTAACCACAGTATTTACATCATCACAATTACACTTAGTCAGGAAATAAATCAGCCGCATGCGCTCTCCACCAGAAGCCATGGTTAATGTGGTGGCGTTGTCACAGCAAATAAGGCTGCCTGTTTTACTGAAGCTTAATTAAAACGTTCAGCTCTGCTTTTGAGCAGACATTTGATTGAACTGGTACTGTACCTGTGTTTTTGTATTTCATGTATGTAATTGGATCTCTCGTGTTGTGATTGGCTGCAGGTCGGCTTCATCAAGCCGCACCCCATCCTGACACAGATGCAGCAGGACGCCATGGAGACCACGCTGACCTTTGACTCCTACGTGATGCCCATGCTGTGCCCGCCCGTGCCCTGGACCTCGGCCAAGTTCGGCGCCTATCTCCTCACCCCCACCAAGATGATGCGCACGGTGGTTGGCGCCAACCAGCATGAGATCCTGCTGGAGAAGTGCCAGGACGCTGACCTGCATGCCGTGCTCGACTCCCTCAACCAGCTGGGCAACGCGGCCTGGAGGATCAACCAGCCCCTGCTAGACATCATCATCTCCATCTTCAACGATAAGGGCAATGAGAAGCTGGACATCCCGCCACCCAACTCCGAGGCCCCCAAGATCCTCCGCTACAGCCAGCAGGACTTGGCCACCTACTCCTCAGCCGAGAAGGCCCACCTGAAGAGGGAGCTGGTCAAGGCTAAGAAGAAGTGCAGTGAGATGCACAGCCTCAGGATGGACGCCCTCTATAAACTCTCCATCGCCAACCACATGAGGGACGAGGTCTTCTGGTTCCCCCACAACATGGACTTCCGCGGGCGCACCTACCCGTGCCCGCCCTACTTCAACCACCTGGGCAGCGATGTGACCAGGGCCGTCCTGGTGTTTGCGGATGGGAAGCCCCTGGGGCCGGGTGGTCTGAAATGGCTGAAGATCCACCTGGTCAACCTGACGGGCTTGAAGAAACGCAGCTCGCTGGCCGGCAGGTTGGAGTACGCCAACACAATCATGGACGACATCCTGGACTCTGCAGACAACCCCCTCAACGTCAGTCTGCTAACAATGTGTCCTGTTTGTTATCATACTGTTACAGCTCATAGATTGTGGATGTAATATTCTACCCACTGAGAGATAATCTAACCATTGATCTGTGGTACCTGATACTGTATTGTCTGTGGTTGTGTGTGCATTTCCACGGCAGGGTAAGAAGTGGTGGCAGAATGCAGATGAACCCTGGCAAGCCTTGGCCTGCTGTATGGAGATAGCCAACGCTGTCAGATCACCTGACCCCACACACTTCATCTCCCACTTTCCTGTGCATCAGGTAATGACACTGACCTCTAACCCCCGCCCCTTGACCGTCCATTTAGACCGGAAAGGATTAGATAGGTATATGCAATATGGTCATAGCTCCATATTACCCTCTGAAATAATAGGTGTAAGTTTTGCTATATTGCATACTCCTAGGGTCTAGGGGTCCATTTTGTTTAGTTCCCCTCAAGAGGTTGTACATTGGAGAACCTTTAAACACGCGGTGTCTCACTTACACGCTATACTGTTATTTTATAGGCCCCATGAAAAGTTAACAAGGCAACAGCTCCCCTGACACCATTTTGGGGAAATGGTTGTTATGTCACTTGACTTTGTGCTTAGTCACTGCCCTGTCTGATCCATCCTAAACGGTGTGTTCAGACATCAGTTAACCTCTCTGTTGGTTGGGCTCTAGCTATGTAGAGTTGAGCAGCTCATTGACCTCATCTGTCTGTGCTTCTTCAGGACTCATCTATGACCTCGATTTAAGCTTTTATTTGCAACCCCAATAAGTGTCTTATATTTCTCTCTTCACTCCCTCTTTCCTCCCCTCAGGATGGTTCGTGTAATGGTCTCCAGCACTACGCAGCCCTGGGTCGGGATGTGATCGGTGCCACCTCTGTGAACCTAATTCCCTGTGAGGTGCCCCAGGATGTCTACAGCGGGGTGGCACAGCAGGTCAGTCAGCCTGGGCACCAGAGGGCGCCAGTGGGCAGTGGCTGGGTGATTGTATTGCCCTGCCCCTTCCACCTATAATGTAGAATTAACACACAAGGTCGAAACAGTTGCTGAAATCCGTAGTTTATCAATTAATACATAATGTTGTACTTGAAGAGTGTCTCATTATCGAGCTTGCTCATTTATTTATCTGGGTGGTTGGATACCTAGGGAACAACGGTGTACTTTTTCCTTTGCACTGAGCACAGTCTACAATAACAGCACCTGCTCTCCTCAGACTAGTCAGAGCAGGCTTTACTTTACCTCTCACCCCAGGCCTCCCTGAGCCCCAGTCACTGCAGCGCAGAAGGCACAGCCCAAGGATTTTGCGCTGACCAAGCTACATATTTTAGATGGGAGACAATTTGATTTAAGCACCGGTGAGAGCGGAGAACGTTTATGCTGTGATTAAAAAAAGCCTAAAACATGAAGTCGCATTTAGCTGGAGCGTAGTACACTGATGAGTTCTCAATGAGCTGGGCTGCTTTCAGAATGCTGCTGTGGCAGCGCTTCCTGCTCCCTTCTCCTACCTCCATTGTCCAGCCACCCCAGAGGAGCGCTTATTAGAAAGCAGCTGATGAAATCAGCTCCGCTCCGAGTCTTGGAGGACAAACACCTCCAGTACATACAGGGCACCAATCATCAAGGCAACAATGTTTACAGGAAGGATACACCTGGTGTGTCTTTAAGGTGATTGCAGTTCATTGATTTAGACTGTTCACTTGTAGAACTACTACAGCAGGTTCTGTACAGGCTATACAGCAAACTGCTGCTAAAGCCACTGGCCCGTTGAGTCAGATGTGTGATAACTGTGTCATTCACTGGCAGTTTAAATCTGCAGCACAATGTGGTTATCTTATGCTCCCATGTTATACTATGGGACTGTCAGAGTTAATGTATGATACTTTTGAGTCCGTGCGTTTCCCTTTGGACAAGATGACAGTCAGACTGTGTTTGGTGCTCTGTGTGTTTTATAGGTGGAGGAGTTCCGTGCACGGGACTCAGAGAAGGGTCTGAAGATCGCCCAGGTGCTGGAGGGCTTCATCAGCAGGAAGGTGGTGAAGCAGACGGTGATGACGGTGGTGTACGGGGTGACGCGCTACGGAGGACGCCTCCAGATAGAGAAGAGGCTCAAGGAGGTCGATGACTTCCCCAAGGTACGGCCTACCAGTCATCTATGTAATTGTTGGTTTTTGATGTCACTCGCTGTGGCCTTTCTGGATGAATAGTATCACATAATCATCTCCTATAACATACGACTGTGTTACGAGAAATGTGCCATACTGACGGCTGTGAGACGTCTTAAATTGTATCTGTCTATATTAGCCATTGATTTTATTATTCTTTAGATGCTTCACATGCACACAGACCTATTATAATTCGGTAGTAACCTAATCTGATTTCGTCTTGTGTGTTTCCCGTCTAACAGCCAGGGAAATTGTCTCATTAGTTGAACAGGGAATCTGGGAACAATGTAGGGGGGAAATTTTATTACTGTGAAAACCGCCTTATCCCATTGAAATGCAGTTGTTTGGCCGCCATATTGGAAATGGCCTAGGAACAGTGGGTTAACTGCCTTGTTCAGGGGCAGAATGACAGATTTTTACCTTGTCAGCTCAGGAATTTGATCTTGCAACCTTTTGGTTACTAGTCCAACGCTCTAACCACTAGGCCACCTGCCACCCCAATGCGACGTTCACAAAGCACTGTAATGTGACGTTCATACTTCTGATATCCATTTAGTTGAGCGCAGCAATATCATCATGAATTTATACCTTTTCATTTCAGTCGAATTTTACACCAAAATCGTTGATACCTATAAAAATGGTGATTGTCATAATCTACTGCAGCCATGCTCAATAGGCGGACCGCAGGCTGGATCCAGACTCAGAATGGGGTCAATGCGATTCGGGATTCGACTCGCGATATCATATGAACACACATGTAAAATTGCAGGCAATATGTAACTTTTTGGGGGACACAACCAGTTCTTAACGGACTTACCTAGTTAAATAAATAAAATAAATACATTCTCATCGAATGCAAGTCTAAGAAGCGACAGATCTGTTCTATGAAGCTATTTCTATGCTTCTTATTAAGTTTCATTTTTGAGTCTTTTACTTTCAGTTTTGTACACCATCGTCAAACAGCTAAAAATACGATATTTTTGGTTATGGAAAATATATTTCACAGCGGTTTAGATGGTACAATGATTCTCTACACTATACTTAAGCGAACTATTAGAATTGTAGCAACCAGGAAATGGCGGAGCGATTTCTGCATAGTGCATCTATAAAACTGCAAATGTTTTCTCTTTGCCAACAAGAGGGGTGTGAACAGTTCGGGGTTGCAAGGTGGAGGTTTGTTACAATGCAACCCCCCCTATTCAAATCAACCCAGGAATTATTTTATGGAACAGCACATAATTTACCTTGTGGAGTTCCTCTGGATTCTGTGCTTGGTCTTTTACTCATTTTGATTATGTGCCTATAAATAAATATACATGTGTTGGATTTGGATATATGCATTGTCCTGCCATTGAGATTGTGTTGTGATTGCAGGAGTACGTATGGGACGCCTCTCACTATCTGGTCCAACAGGTGTTCAGCAGTCTGAAGGAGATGTTCACCGGCACCAGAGAGATCCAGGTACCCTGCGCTGACACACATTACTAATATATCCATCCACCTGCTGTATATACCAGCTCCACAGTTGACGCAGCACTTATTATTAACGACTATAGTTTGCTCTACTATTAGCACAGTAGCCGTGCTCGTTCATCATATGCATGGGCTCATGCATTAAAACCGTTCGAGAAAGAATGATCAGGGTAGCTTTACGGTGAGGGCACACAGCCCCAGCTCAAATGAAATATTCCCCCTTCATCTTGCTCCAGCTCCCGGTTCATCTCTAAATTGGTCAGGTCCTGCTGGGTCTACACAGCAGTCTCAAGAAGAGCGCAGCGGTGGCTAGTTACAGTACATGATCAATCCCTCTCTCTTCCCCTCCTCCCTGTACCTGGCTGGGAGTTCCTGGAAGAAGGAGGGGGAGAGGAGAGGTAGGATGATTAGGGGAAAGAGGGCCAGAAAGCAGTGGAAAGAGGGCGAGAAAGCAGGCAGACAGTCTGATTAATGGGCCAGCTTTGGGCCTGCCTGCTAGCTGGGTCGTGTGGCTCAGTTGGTAGAGCATGGCACTTGTAATGCCAGGGTTGTGGATTCGATTGCCATGGGGACCAGTATAGAAATGTATACACTCACTACTTTAAGTCTCTCTGGATAAGAGCGTCTGATAAATTACTTAAAATGTGAAATGTAAATATTAGTCTCCTACACTGAGGCTGTGGATGAGGACTTCTAGAACCCTAATGCTCTCTCTTGAATGGAAGTGATATATGTCAGACTCGGCAACAGCCAGGCCAGCACTGTTGCTCTGTTATATCTATGCTAGTGTTATATTGTCTGCAAGCAACAACGTTCCACCTGTTTCTTTGAAAACTCTCCATTTGTTTGCACCAAAGAAACTGCATCTAAATTTAAACTGATTATACTTCCAAGCTGCTGAGTGAATGTAATGTGTCTTTATTCTCACATTTTCACAAACATCTTAATTTGAGCACAAATGTACTCACCAGTGAACAGTGGGTGATGGAAGTGAATTGAATTGCTTAGCTCTGTGTATCTACAGTAGCTGGCAGCAGAGGAGTAGAATGCTGTGACCTGTGAGTGGTATTTTCAAGTGTCCTACTTTCACTCAGTAGCTACCTCTCCTTCCATTGGCTGACCCTTGGCGGTGCCCTCTGTTTCAGGACTGGCTGACGGAGAGCGCCAGGCTCATCGCTAAATCGGGCAACACGGTGGAGTGGGTGACGCCCCTGGGCCTGCCCATCATTCAACCCTACCACCGGACCAGGACGCAGATGGTAAGACTAAATGTCGCTTACTCTAGATGTTGCTTAGTTAGAGCTCAGAGAAGCATGAAAGTAACTCTCCAGTGTTTCCAAATATCTATGAAATATAACCTAAATTTAATGACAATATTAAAAAATATATATATTTAAGTATGTTCTAAAGCAGCTTTTCTGTGTTGGAATGGTGTGGGCGTACTCCAACAACAGCATGGTATGGGCGTATACTGGTCATAAAAAATATTCATGCGAGTAGGCCGCTGATTGGCCAGCTCATCCTCCTTGAGGAAATAGTAAAGCATTTTTGAAACAGTCTGTTTGAGATACAAGTTTGAGGTGTTTTTTTTTTTTAGGTGTTTTTGTTTTCTCCAATATATGCTTTGACCACATACGAGTATAGGATGAGTCAACAACATTATTTGGCTATGAGTTACAGAATATTAACTTTCAAAAGTCTTTCACTGAACAGTTGAACGTCTTACACCCAAGCAGCGAGCCTTCCTTTTTTGTCCCGCTACACTTGTCCACAGTAAAGTTACCCTGTACCGCTGCGCTGTTATACGAGCGCGTACATGTCAAACGTAGTCCTTTTCAAAGGGAAATATGAGAATATTTATACAATATATGCTCTATAGCTTAATCAATCTGGCTGTGGTCACCATTAATGCCAGTCACATGTCCACTGGAGAGATAATGAAAATAACAAGCAAACTTAGGTCCCTTTTCCCCCCTAATTGACCCACCTGGCAGACAGCTTATTGTTTGGCTATTGGTGTGTCTTTAACTGGTAGAGGGGCCTGAAAGCAGTAACCAATTACAGGGCTCTCTTCACCTCATTTGACTTCTGCTGACCTCTGCTGACAGACAGGGGGAGGAAACCTCTGAAAGCTCCATCTCTCAAGTTATCCTCAGCACTTCAGGTCTCAGCTGTGTCCTGGCCTGTCTCTGTCCCGGCTCAGTGCACTGCCACCTTGAGCAGGGCACCTCGCACCTCTACTGCTCTGTGTGTGTGCAGGTGTGTGTGTGAGTGTGTTTCTGTATAAGCACTTTGTGACATCTGCTGATGTAAAAATGGCTTTAGACATTTTTTTGAAAGTGATGGGCTCCATTTTTCACCTCAGCCTGGTCAAATGCCTCTCTTCTGTGACAGCGCCTACAGTTGCTAGCGGTGTGTTTCTGCTCTGTCAATAGATGTTGTTGAGATATTGAGCACTAGTTAGAATCACTCCTAGGGAACAAACTCTTTGTTAACATGTCTTAGTAGGCTTGTATTTAGCATGCTAGCTCAAGTCAGGTTTTACCAGTAATGAATTGTCTGTTACCTCTGAGCACTCGTAGGTCAATCAGAGGCATTCAATAAAAATGGACTCCACATTAATTTGATCTTCCATCAATTTGTTAGAAATAAGGACTGACGTAGGTGGTGGAAAGTCTACCCTGTTTGTGGACAGAATGTCTCATCCTAATCCAGTGTCCCCTCCACAATTTCATTGAGTGAAATGACATCATCAAACCTACTTGACTCACTCATGTCCTCCCTTTTCCCCTCATGTCTGCTGCAGCTGAAGGGTACCATCCAGGACCTAAGTCTCCAGATCACCCATGACTCTAAACAGTAAGTTCTTCTCCATCCCACTGTTTTCCACCATCTGCCTTATCTGCTTGGTCTGTTTCACAAGCGTTCCCGGAAATCTCACAATGTTGCACCTCTGGGTTTAGAAACTTTGTGGCATGATGCTCCTTCATCGTCTCTGTGAGTGAATTTCTGGGTTCTACAGTGCGACCTTTTTACTCATGTGCCTAAAAATAGATGTGTGCGAACTGAAAAAGTAGCGTGAGCACATGTGCGAGTTGTGATACAGCATATAGCAAAAAAACATCCTGCCGTAGCTATTTTCAAACTATTTCTGCTGTATTGTTTTATAGCTGGTAGCTAATCACACACAAAATCACATAAATAAGAATGATTTCTTATTTCTATGCAAAGAACTACGTAGAGTCCCATATATCCCACATCGAACTAGTAACCGAAAGGTTGCAAGTTCGAATCCCCGAGCTGACAAGGTACAAATCTGTCGTTCTGCCCCTGAACAGGCAGTTAACCCACTGTTCCTAGGCCGTCATTGAAAATAAGAATTTGTTCTTAACTGACCTGCCTAGTTAAATAAAGGTCAAATTAAAAAAATAATAATAATAATAATCGCACAGCAACAGTGCCTGGGTCACTGAGTGAAACACTGGAAGATACATTTTTAGAAGCGCACAGGAATAGAAGTTGATATAATTTACACTAAAGTCTACTAAAGTGTGAATTTATACTTGTGTTTCTTGGCTATTTACATCATTTGTTCACTAGGTTGTTCAATGTTAGTTTGAGCTTGCTCAACTGCTACAAGCAAAGATGGACCTCTCAGACAGACATGCAAATCTCATGTTACCAAGGTAAAGGCCCACCCCTTAAAGGGGAGATGAAGGTGACTCAAATGTACTTTCGTTGTACTCCTAAATGTGGTCCTTGTTAAAAATGTCAGCGTAGAGCCTTGAATTTGCACATCCCATGTCATGTAGCCTAAGCGTTAACGATGAGTCAAAATCCACTTAGCCTTATTATTTTTTTCTGGTATATTCATTGATTTTCTTTCGCATTACATATAGCAGCTCCCTTTCGAGCGTTAACCTGTTTAATAGTTTTATTCATATCTGCCACAGAAAGCGAGATCACACAGTGATCCGGGGCTTTTTATTTTTCATTTTGTAAATATTTTATTTGACCTTTATTTAACTAGGCAAGTCAGTTAAGAACAAATTCTTATTTTCAATGACGGCCTAGGAACAGTGGGTTAACTGCCTATTCAGGGGCAGAACGACAGATTTGTACCTTGTACCTTGCAACCTTTCGGTTACTAGTCCAACACTCGAACCACTAGGCTACCCTGCCGCTTTCATGCAAGACTCAGTGTTATTTTCTTCGACACGAGTATAAAAGGCATTTAGCTCGTTTGGGAGTTCTGCGTCACTGTGCATTTCACGGCTGGGTTTCCCTTTGTAATCCGTTATCGTCTGCAAGTGTCGGAGCCGGTGTAATAGGATTCCACCTCGTTGGATGTCGTAGCTGGCTTTCTTGTATGTGTCTGTGTCCCGTTCCTTATAAGCGGCCCGTGACTGATGTGGTAACCTCCTCAATGGACATTTACATTTCTGCAGTAGCCAAAACATCTGCAAAGACGGCAATATGTTTTCCTTTCTCGCCAACACCCAATTAGCTGTGGGCTTACACAGGACATGAAAAGGAAGTGGAAGTATAGAGTGCAGTTGTGTTGGCGAGCTGCCTTCCTCAGTTGAACATCTGATTTCTTTTCTTTGTTATTAATTCATACTGACCTACCTGTGCACTGATCCGTGGACTATGACACTGGCTTTTCAGGTGCTTGCGTCATCAGGGACTTAATTGTTTATTTTAAAATTTTACATTTTACCTTTATTTAACTAGGCAAGTCAGTTAAGAACAAATTCTTATTTAGTGGATGAAGTTAGGAGGGAAGGCATTCTTC
The DNA here is from genome assembly GCF_045791955.1 of Oncorhynchus clarkii lewisi. Taxonomy (NCBI): domain Eukaryota; kingdom Metazoa; phylum Chordata; class Actinopteri; order Salmoniformes; family Salmonidae; genus Oncorhynchus; species Oncorhynchus clarkii. Next base: position 17,121,556 of record NC_092150.1, on the reverse strand, counting down.
TGTTTCAAATCTCAGTATGTCTCACGGGCTGTGTAACCTCATATTACGGTGTCCAGTTTCCACCACGATTTCCTTCCACGGCGTCTAGCCCTATGTTTCATGTTTGTGTGTGGGTGCACGAGAGAGACCCACTGTATGTGTGTGACTGTGCGCTTTCTCTGTGAACAACTGTTTTTTGTTTACTGTCAACAGGAAGCCAGACACAGTGAAACAGAAGAATGCCTTCCCTCCTAACTTCATCCACTCTCTGGACTCCACACACATGATGCTGACTGCTCTCTACTGCTACAGGTACACTAAGTACTGACCTCTGACCCCACCACACAGGACGGACCTCTGATCACATTCCCTACCACACTCTACCACCATTCAGCTGATGCACTGTCTGCTCTCAAGACCCATCTGAATAACAATTTCTGTTTGATCCCATAAACTGTTTTCATAGTATGTCACGTTGATTCAAATCTCAGTATGTCTCACAGGCTGTGTAACCTCATATTACGGTTTCCACCACGATTTCCTTCCACGGCGTCTAGCCCTATGTCTCATGTTTCTACTCTGTGTGCTTCTCTAGCGCCGGCCTGACGTTCGTCTCCGTCCACGACTGCTTCTGGACCCACGCCCTTACAGTCGACACGATGAACAAGGTACTTTAGTACAGTACAATCCTCACCTTCATTACTGTAACTTTTACGGTCTTAGCACACAGCTCCCCTGTATCCTACCTTTTTATAGGCCTTCCCTGATGTCAATGACTTTATACCACTGTCTGCCTGGCCCTTAATACATGCCGTTACAGCTGTTGGCAGGCAGTGCCATATGACCCGGTGTTGCGTCCTGTCCTTTACGGAGTGTATATATGGCTGTGTTTCCCTGCCCCTCAGGACATCGAGGTGTCAACAAGTCTAAATGGTTTCCACTAGATAACACAGCTACAAAATGTACTATATCGTCAAACAATTCGGAAATCAAAGAGTTTATTTAAGCTTAGGGTTAGGCATAAGGTTAGCAATGTGGTTAAGGTTAGGTCTAAAATCAGATTTTAAGAAAAATTGTATGAATAGGCAGGGTTTATGACTTTGTGGCTGTGTTAACTAGTGATGACCAGACTATATTGAGATGCTCCTGTTCTATAAAGATCCAAACTATCCGAATTACCATAATGGCATTTCTGTATGAATTATGTGAAGAAAAGAGCTTCCAACATTATTTCTTCATCCAATCTCCTGTGATTAGTATTGAAGAGGTTATTTCATAGTATTGTTATTTCTTGTCATGTTTAAATCTCAAAGTGCTCTTCCCTAATTTCATAGCCAATTGAACAAAAAGCAAGGGGAAGCGCTCAAAATAACTAGGTCAGCACCTCAACATATGACATGGGATTTTATTACCCCTTTAAGATGCACTCCAGAATCTGAAACCACAAAATTTGTCACGAATTGGATTCGTAACATATCATATGAATTGAAGACAACAACAAAAAAAGGAAGAAATTCAGGACGTAACATATCACGCTAAATGGATGATGTACTGTAGTACACAATTTGATAACGTAGTACACACAAAACGGGGCCCACTTTTGGCTCATGACCACCACTTTCGGAACTACTGTCTGAAATATTACAAAAGTTTGAGTGCATCTTTAGGTCATTCTTCAGGAATGCATTAAATTGGTCCTGACCTGACAGCAGTAATGATTGGCACCAATCACTCTAGCTTGTCTTCTATCCCCTCCCTCCTTTTCCACCTTTGCTTCTCTCCCCCTGTCAGTCTTGAATAGAGCGGTTGGTTGGGAGTATAGTAGAGTAGCTGAGCATGTTGTGCTCTCTTGGGTTGCCAGGTTTGCCGGGAGCAGTTTGTGGCACTGCACAGCCAGCCCATCCTTCAAGAGCTGTCCAACTTCCTACTGCAGAAATATTGCTCTGGGCTATCGTAAGTTTCTACAACACACACACAAACTGGACCACTGGCCCACCTCACTGGCAGAGCAGTTTGGTTTAATTTACACATAATTATTATGAAGATAAAAACCAGACAGGAAAAAGTTTTTGTTTTTTAAACACATTTTATATAAATAAACATCACACTATTTTATCTCAGAATGTATGTCACTGTGCATATTTACTGAATACGTTGCTCACCAAAAAGTACATACAATGGCACCGCCAATCCCACTGCCTCAGCCATGTATGCATAAAACAGCGTTTCCCAAACTAAGAAGTCACGTCGTCTGAAAATAGGGTTGTGAGAGAAACTTTATATATATATATATATATATATAAATCAAGCTTGGTTCTTAGAACCGGGGTTACGTCAGTAACCTACGGTAGCAGTTAAATCTGTTTGTAATGAACACAGCGGTTTCAGGTTTCTTCCTTCAAATGTGCCCACATAAAAAAAATACGAAATAGAGCAGCCTTTCGTAAAGTGTGGGTCGCGACGTGTCAGAGTAAATGTATAATTCTTTAGTTAATTACTGGAATTGATTTGGCCAAGTGCATCTGTGCTAGAGAATGGTTGCTTGTCAAGGGCCATGAATTCCATTATCTTGACATTAATGGATTTCACCTTTTGAGCTGTCTCGCTGAATTTTTCTTACTCTTTCAAATGACTGCTCGACTTGAACTTGTTTAGTTGTTGGAAGTGTGCCCTTTGTATTTTTCTTCTCTTGTTCTGTGTAGCGCTGTATTTTTTACGTTATATAAGTATGCACGTCAGCTTTGACATCGGTTTTGCACATCAGCGTTAAACTAGACATCGGGCTGTTGGCATTTTTAGCCGATATCGTCTGATTCTGATATGTTTACCTATTTATTTCTTTATTTTATCGTGCATCGCTATTATATACTGTAGTAATGAATGTAGTGGTGTTGCTGATCGTAGTATACTGTAGTATTTAGTGTAATATTTTTGTGGACATTACTGTAGTGTTTACTGTAGTGTTTTTGTTTTATCATATTTGACATAGAAGTGGAGGCTTTCTCCTTCAGGAAACCTACTGGAGAAATACTAAAAGAGCACATTTTCCATAACCTGTAGGTAGGTAGGACTGGGGTCTAAACAGAGTTTTCTACAACCTGTAGGTAGGTAGGACTGGGGTCTAAACAGAGTTTTCTACAACCTGTAGGTAGGTAAGACTGGGGTCTAAACAGAGTTTTCTACAACCTGTAGGTAGGTAAGACTGGGGTCTAAACAGAGTTTTCTACAACCTGTAGGTAGGTAGGACTGGGGTCTAAACAGAGTTTTCTACAACCTGTAGGTAGGTAGGACTGGGGTCTAAACAGAGTTTTCTACAACCTGTAGGTAGGTAAGACTGGGGTCTAAACAGAGTTTTCTACAACCTGTAGGTAGGTAGGACTGGGGTCTAAACAGAGTTTTCTACAACCTGTAGGTAGGTAGGACTGGGGTCTAAACAGAGTTTTCTACAACCTGTAGGTAGGTAGGACTGGGGTCTAAACAGAGTTTTCTACAACCTGTAGGTAGGTAGGACTGGGGTCTAAACAGAGTTTTCTACAACCTGTAGGTAGGTAGGACTGGGGTCTAAACAGAGTTTTCTACAACCTGTAGGGAACACTGTACATGTACAGTATATGGTCTATACTTGACATGTAGGTTTTGACTTATGGGTGGCAAAAATTGGGATATGGGGAGGGGAATGGGCAGGGTATATGCAAATTAAACACTGTAGTATTTACTATAGTTAAACAAGTGTGTTTTTGCAGACATTACTGTAGTATTTACTACATTTGTTTTTCTGGTACTATTGTAGTATTTACTATAGTATTCTACTACAAAATTCTATAGTAAGTGCTACACATGCTCGAGGGATTCTACAGTGCTTAGTATTTTATAATATACTACAAAATACTATAGTAAGCACTTAACAATCGAGGGATACTACAGTGTATAGTATTGGACAGTATACTTCAGTTAACTACAGAATTCTATACTATACTTCATGTGGGTGGCACTATCCTTTGAACACTTTAAGCTACAGAAAATTATGACCCCATAATAAGACTCTCAAGCACTTATGTGTTTTCTGTTTCCCTCTACAATGCCCACAAGCCAGAGTGGACTAGACCAGACACTAAATCCGACTGGGGGGGGTAAAGAACAATCACTGTATGTCCTTTTCTACACAGAAGACCATACAAAATTATTAACCTCCCAATTCCTTTGTTGCATTTGTCACTTCAAACTATACTTCCTTCAGATTTAAATACTGTCAAAAGTACTGTCAGACTGATTTGTAATAGATTATAATAACCCCAATTTAAAAAAGCAAACATTGACCGTTGATATCTTTTATTTACTTTGATCACTTTTTTTACATGGTGGGGTCGCAACATTTTTTTTGTCAAAATGGGTTCGCTGGCCAAACGAGTGTGGTAACCCCTGGCATAAACGGTAAAAACAGACATGTACAGTAACTATGGTAGATAAATGCTTCTAAAACACGTGGAGTTTCCTGCTGCGATCAGTTTCTCTCTCTGCTTGTACTTTTTAAGCCTGGAGTTGCCATAGCTGGACTTTAATGGTAAAGCATACACACACATCCTTAAAGTAGTAGTTTGAGCACTGTAGAAACTAAACTTACTGAACATTAGATGGGCTTTTAACTATGCCACCAAATACAGAAATGGCTTTAAAAGTGCACCGATTCCCAGACTATACCTTTTATAAGTGACTGTTTAGAAGCTTGACAGACCACTTGACAGACCAGACCGTAAATATTTTTTACGGTTAGGTTGCTTGTAAAAAGTTGTTTTTCACTTGGTGTTGGGTTAAGTGTACATAGTATCCACACTGCTCCTTCGGTGGGGTAATTGGGCATCCAGGCCAGCCCCTGATCTCCTCTGCCAAGGCCCCATGAGGTCATAGCCCCTAGGAGGAGAGGCTAGATGAGGAAGGCAGGAGCTTAACGAGATGAGCCTGCGGAGACTGCACCACTGCCCTGCTCTCTTCAATAGCAGGGACTCCTGATCAACCTCTCACCACAACAACAACTTAATAAGCACTTAATCTGTCATCCTTTCTCCTCCAGGAGCGAGGTCAAAAACAATAAGTTTTTAGAGTACCGGAGGATGCTGCTACTACTGGCCAAAGTGCCTCAAACAGGTCAGTGTTTCTCTCTTTCTCTCTTTGTCTGCACCCTACAGGACCTGTGTATTCTGTTCATCAGATCCATGGGATAATCCCCACAGCACAGGGGTTGATTGATGAAAGTGTCAGCACCACACCCGTCTGCCCATCATCAGCTTTTGTGGTTGTTTAACCTCTGTCCATCTGAGGCTGGTTGGTACCAGCAGCTCCACCCGCCATGCAAAGTCTCCTTACACGACTCAGGCAGGTGTAGTGGTGTCTGAACCACACGGAGGCCATCACTACGGTAACCTCTGGCTGTCTCCTCTAACAGAATACAGTGGAGTACTAGCTGAATACTAGCTAGACGTTGTTATACAACAGGGGTACTCATGTACTATTTGAGAAGATCTGGTGACGCAAAGGTCCGGATGGATATAGTCATTTATCGGCGTAGTAACAAAGCCCCACCTCACAACCCATGCGACCCCAAACTGTTCACACCCCTCTTGTTGGCGGAGAGTCAATTTTTTTGTAAATATACATACTAGTCAAAAGTTTGGACACATCTACTCATTCAAGGCTTTTTATTTATTTTTACTATTTTCTACATTGTAGAATAATATTGAAGACATCAAAACTATGAAATAACACGTATGGAATCATGAAGTAACCAAAAAAAATGTTAAACAAATCAAAACATAGTTGAGATTCTTCAAAGTAGCCACCCTTTGCCTTGATGACAGCTTTGTACACTCTTGGCATTCTCTCATGCAGCTAAACCTGGAATGCTTTGACCAACAGTTTTGAAGGAGTTCCCACATATGCTGAGCACTTGTTGGCTGCTTTTCCTTCACTCTGCGGTCCAACTCATCCCAAACCATCTCAATTGGGCTGAGGTCAGGTGATTATGGAGGCCAGGTCATCTGATGCAGCACTCCATCACTCGCTTTGGTCAAATAGCCCTTACAGCCTTTAGGTGTGTTGTGTCATTGTCCTTTTACAAAACAAATGATAGTCTAAGCAAACCAGATGGGATGGCATATCGCTGCAGAATGCTGTGGTAGCCATGCTGCTTAAGTGTGCCTTGAATTCTTAATAAATCAGACAGTGTCACCAGCAAAGCACCTCCACACTATCACATCTTCTCCATTCTTCACGGTGGGAACCACACATGTGGAGATCATCCGCTCTCCTACTCTGCGTCTCACAAAGACACAGCGGTTGGAACCAAAATCTCAAATATGGACTCATCAGACCAAAGGACAGATTTCCACCGGTTTAATGTCCATTGCTTGTGTTTCTTGGCCCAAGCAAGTCTGCTTCTTATTGGTGTCCTTTACTAGTGGTTTCTTTGCAGCAATTTGACCATGAAGGCCTGATTCATGCAGTTTCCTCTGAACAGTTGATGTTGAGATGTGTCTGTTACTTGAACTCCGTGAAGCTTTTATTTGGGATGCATTTTCTGAGGCTGGTAACTCGAATGAACTTATCCTTTGAAGCAGAGGTAACTCTGGGTCTTCCTTTCCTGTGGCGGTCCTCAAGAGAGCCAGTGTCATCATAGCGATAAATGGTTTTTGTGACGGCACTTAAAGAAACTTTAAAGGTTATTTGAAATTTTTCGCATTGACTGACCTTTGTCTTAAAGTAATGATCGACTGCCGTTTCTCTTTGCTTATTTGAGCTGTTCTTGCCATAATATGAAATAGGGCTATCTTCTGTGTACCACCCCTACCTTGTCACAACACAATTGATTGGCTCAAACACATTAAGAATTTACAACATTTACTTTTTAAGAAGGCACACCCGTTACTTGAAATGCATTCCAGGTGACTACCTCATGAAGCTGGTTCAGAGAATGCCAAGAGTGTGCAAAGCTGTCAAAGGCAAAGGGTGGCTACTTTGAAGAATCTCAAATATAAAATATATTTTTTGCTTACTACATGATTCCCTATGTGTTATTTAAGAATTTTGAGGGCTTCACTATTATTCTACAATGTAAAAAATAAAGAAAAACCCTGGAATGAGCAGATGTCCAAACGTTTGACTGGTACTGTATGTAAATAAGGTATTTATTATTATTTGTCACTTTGGGGTATTGTGTGTAGACTGGTGAGGGGTTTGAATACTTTTCGAATTCACTGTATATAATGGTAGTGAGAACATTGACTCCTATACAGTGTCCTATAGAAGTCAACAGCCATATGTCAGGGAAACTCAGAATTGGACCACAATATTTGACCGATCAAAACGTAGACAATCATTACCCATTAATGTATCCTCCACTACGTCCTACCCCTTTTCCCTGACGTGAGGTTGTGTTCTTGTCTCCCAGGCGACTTTGATCTCCAGCAGGTGAAGGAATCCACTTACTTCTTCAGCTAAGAGGAACAGACTGACAATCAGAGCAACAGGATGCAAAAGCCAATGGATGAGATGAGTAGGATTGACAGACTGTGAGGCTGAACACTGAGAGGGCTGTGTGGGGACTGGGAAGGCTTGTCTCCCTCAGGCATCAGATGATTGATCCACTGCCCGCTGGGTGAAGCCAAGGCTTTCTGCAACAGCTCCATCACACATAATGACCCACCCAGACAGACCGCCCATAGACCAGTGTGGGAGGAGAGGCTTCCTCTGTAGAGGAGACAAGGAAATGAGAGCAGCTTCCCCACTCTGGACTGGAGAGGATCGCAACAGTGCTCATTTAGGCTTTGACATTTCCCCTTTTTCTGTTGTGTGTGAGAGAATGAATGATATCCCTTGTCTGAAAATGTGAGCGTTGTTATATATCAAATCATATGTGTGTGTTCCGGCGACTCTGTCCTCTCATAATGAACACCTTCACTATAAAGAGACTTCTAAGAGTGTGAGTGACCAGTGTGTTTCCTCCCTATCTCTCTCCACAGTGTTCTGATCTGCCCGTTCCCTCCCTCCCTCAATCTAACACCTGGCTGATTAAGCACATGATACTGCCTCTCATTGATTGAGGCATCCAGGAAGAGATGCCCACTCTGACATTTAGAGCCACACCTCATTTACCTCGCAAGTTTCCACTGGAGACAGTTACTCTCACTCACATTGAGAGGGAAGAAAAATAGTCATAATGGGTGGGTGGATGGATGGAAAGGTAGGACGTCATGAATTGTTCTTACAAAAAAAGACTGTTTTCAAACAATATCTGCAGTTGCCATCTGGGGGGGAGAAATGGTTCACTTCTGAGAGGGATTTTTTTTGTCAGTGAGCATTTCTCCTTTGCCAAAATAATCCATCCACTTGACAGGTGTGGCATATCAAGAAGCTGATTTAACAGCATGATCATTACACAGGTGCACTTTGTGCGTGGTACAATAAAAGGCCACTCTAAAATGTGCAGTTTTTTTCACACAACACAATTGCACTGATGTCTCAAGTTTTGAGGGAGCGTGCAATTGACATACTGACTGCAGGAATGTCCACCAGAGCGGTTGCCAGATAATTGAATGTTAATTTCTCCAACGTTGTTTTAGAAAATTTGTCAGCACGTCCAACCGGCCCAGACCACATGTATCCACACCAGCCCAGGACCTCCACATCCGGCTTCTTCATGAAGCCTGGCGAAAGTAAACAGCACAGGACACAAACTAATTTGGGGTTTATTCTGTCGAAGCTTTAATAGGATCATGTAGAAGGGAAATCTCCACAAGATGAAGTCACCAAGTAAAGTTCAGTTTAAATTACAACCAAGTGAAATAAATCTGTTTTAATAAAGTGCATAAAACGAGTAAAGTAAGTACCAAGTGAAATGCCTAGTGGCTCTGCTTTCTATAGAAAAACAAAATACAGAGACCACAATGTTCAGTTAGAATGGACTTTCTAACATTTCAAATATCTGGGTACAATATGTCCTTTATTTAATTGTCATAAAAATATATGAATACTTACAAACACACTGTCCACATGATACCTTAACCCCATATGGAACAATAGCTCCTCATTTCACCCTTACTGCACTGGGGGAAATGTCATATCAACAGAGGTTACAATACAAAATGAAACAAAATACAGCACCCTGAAGCTTTACATGAAATAGAATGTCATTCTGATAATTACTCACACTTCCAAAATATCTTATCAAATCCACAATGTGGTTCTGAGAGCACTGGTATTCAGCTAGCCAGAAGCTAACATCCTCATGTCAATCTGAAAGTATCAACCGGTTTAACATGACCATCATAAATATTACAAAATTATCTTATACAGTGCAGATGACGCAAAATCTGATACATTCCGGTACAAGAGTAAGACAAAAAGTATTATTTACCCATCTAAAGTAACGTTGGACATACGATGGATCTCAACAGCGCTCCAGTGTAATTGTTTGCTCTCACTCTTACACACTGAGCATGCGCAATCCCATAACTGCTTGCTCACCTTATTTATGGATATCTTAAAGGAACAGTGCTATTTAGTGGATATAACTGAATACAGGCTCCCAAGTGGGTGGGCCTATGCCCTCCCAGGCAAACCGAAGGCTGCACCCCTGCCCATTCATGTGAAATCTGTAGATTAGGGTCTAATTTATTTATTTCAACTGACTGATTTCCTTATATGAACTGTAACTCAGTAAAATTGTTGAAACTGTTGTATTTTGTGCTCATATTTTTGTTCATTATACAGTGCCCTCGGAAAGTATTCAGATCCTGTGACTTTTTTTCCACAATTTGTTTTTTTTCTAAGCAGTCCACCCAATACTCCATAATGACAAAGTTAAAAAAAAAAATGCGAAAAAACATACCTTATTTAAACATATGTATTCAGACCCTATGCTATGAGATTCAAATTGATCTCAGGTGCATCCTGTTTCCATTGATCATCCTTGAGATGTTTCTACAACTTGATTGGTGTCAACCTGGGGTAAATTCAATTGATTGGACATGATTTGGAATGTTAAACACCTGTCTTTATAAGTCCCACACTTGACAGTGCATGTCAGATCAAAAACCAAGCCATGAGGTCAAAGGAATTGTCCGTAGAGCTCCGAGACAGGATTGTGTTGAGGCACAGATCTGGGGACGGGTACCAAAACATTTCTGCAGCATTGAAGGTCCCCAATAACACAGTGGCCTCCATCATTCTTAAATGGAAGAAGTTTGGAACTGCCAAGACTCTTACTAGAGCTGGCCGTTCGGCCAAACTGAGCAATCGGGGGAGAATGGCCTTGGTCAATGAGGTGACCTAGAACCTGTTGGTCACTGACAGAGCTCTAGAATTCCTCTGTGGAGATGGGAGAACCTTCCAGAAGGACAACCATCTCTGCAGCACTCCACCAATCAGCCATTTGTGGTAGAGTGGCCAGACAAAAGGCACCCAGTAAAAGGCACCTAAAGACTCAGACCATGAGAAACAAGATTCTCTGTTCTCATGAAACCAAGATTGAACTCTTTGGCCTAAATGCCAAGCATCACGTCTGAAGGAAACCTTGCACCAACCGTACGGTGAAGCATTATGGTGACAACATCATGCTGTGGGGATGTTTTTCAGCGACAGGGACTGGGAGACTAGTCAGGATCGAGGGAAAGATGAACGGAGCAAAGTACAGAGATATCCTTGATGAAAACCTGCTCCAGAGCGTTCAGGACCTCAGACTGGAGCAAAGGTTCCCCTTCCAACAGGACAACGACCCTAAGCACACAGCCAAGACAACGCAGGAGTGGCTTCGGGATCAGTCTCTGAATGTCCTTGTGGCCCAGCCAGAGCCCGGACATGAACCCGATTGAACATCTCTGGAGAAACCTGAAATTAGCTGTGCAGAAATGCCCCCCATCCAACATGACAGAGCTTGAGAGGGTGTGCTGAGAGAAATGGGAGAAACTTCCCAAATACAGGTGTGCCAAGCTTGTAGCGTCATACCCAAGAACACTCGAGGCATTAAAATTATTAAAATGCAGATCAATTTATAACATTGTTGACATGCGTTTTTCTGGATTTCTTTGTTGCTATTCTGTCTCTCACTGTTCAAATAAACCTACCATTAAAATTATAGACTGAACATTTCTTTTTCAGTGGGCAAACGTACAAAATCAGCAGTGGATCAAATACTTTTTTTTCCCTCACTGTATATATCATTTTTTAATGTTCATAGATATGCAGAAGGAAAAAAATTACCGTGTTTGCTTTGTTGTTATGGTGTATTGTGTGTAGATTGATGAGGAAAGTGGTTTTTAATCAATATTAGATTAAGGCTGTAATAAGGCAAAATGTGGAAAAAAATCAAGGAGTCTGAATACTTTCTGAATACACTGTATTACTGAATCTCATCTGGGCCAAGGCACAGGAATTGTAATTACTTAGTATTGCCCACAAGTCATCATTTCCTGAAGTGCCATCAGGAAAATAAAGTCAAAGAAACGTGGCCATGCAGCCAAGAATGAAAAGCAATTCAAATTTATGACAGTGACAGGGCGAACTCGTTCTCTGGGACTCTCCTAATAGACAGATGTAGGATGCATAGCCTAACATGCTCTTAGGAGCTCAACCACTAACTATTATCATACTGTACCAACGAGCAATACCAATATCAGAGCCTACAGCAGTCAATCTTATTGTATTTTTTTTCATTTGTCCACTGTTGATACTGTCCCAAAAATGTTTTGGGATGCATTTTGCATCATCATAATGATGTGGTCAGTGACACTTTGCTTCTTGAAAGTCCAATATCTTGAAAACTTGACTGCTGACATGTAAAACATTTTAGGACTGAATCAACAGTGGACTAGTAATACAAAATACATTGTTTTTGATTGGATTTCCCCTTTAAGTGTAACAGTATAATTTTAGACCGTCCCCTCGCCCATACCCGGGCGCGAACCAGGGACCTTCTGCACACATCAACAACAGTCACCCTCGAAGCATCGTTACCCATCGCTCCACAAAAGCCGCGGCCCTTGCAGAGCAAGGGGAACAACTACTTCAAGGTCTCAGAGCAAGTGACGTCACTGATTGAAACGCTATTTAGCGCACATCGCTAACTAAGCTAGCCGTTTCACATCCGTTACATAAGCAGTGAGAGTCAGTGTTGGTTGCTACCTCAGGGTATTTGTATCTGAATTAAAACTAGCTGGGGGAAATGGCTATATTCTCTGTCCCCAGAGCATTTTTCTGCTCTTCTGTGCTATTATACTGTACAAGCCTCATAGTGACAGCTATCCTTGAATGTCACATGTCACTTCCAAAGGGAAAAAAATAGACATAATAAAATGTATATTGATGAATGTAGAAATATACCTATGCTGATAGCAGTGTCAAATGCCTCCCCAGACTGCATCTAATAATAAATATTCATACCCCTTTACTCAGGACAGTTCCTATGGGCAAAACATAATCAGAAACAATCACAACGAGCTCGAAATGCATCCAAGTTTGTAGTCACAAGCTTGATGTAGCCATTGCATGCTAGGAATATGGGACCAAATACTACACGTTTTATTACTTTAATACACTAGAAATGAGTTTGTCAAAATACTGATGACTTCTTCAAATAGGGGGACTGGATACATCAAGTGCTTTTATTTCTAAACAGTAAAACAACTATGTATGAAAATACCTTAAAATAAAAGGTGACATTTAGTACTGCCCCCTCATATGAAACATTTGATCACAAATCCAAAGTCTTGGAGTATGGAGCTACAACCCCTGACATCTGGACTGAGCTGAAGAACCTGAGAGACATGGTGGTGGGACAGAGAATAGAGCTGAGGCCAGACTGAAAGACAGCTGAGGCTGACCTTGATCGAGCGTCACTAAGAGTGTTACTAAGGCTGAACTGCTGTTCCAAAAGATCAGGGTGGAGGAGCTGGAGAGAATGCATCCCTGAAAGCCAGTGAGAGAAAGGTGGAGGAGCTGAAGAGAGAATGCATCCCCGAAAGCCAGTGACAGCCAGTGAGAGATAGGTGGAGGAGCTGAAGAGAGAATGCATCCCTGAAAGCCAGTGACAGCCAGTGAGAGAGAGGTGGAGGAGCTGAAGAGAGAATGCATCCCTGAAAGCCAGTGAGAGAGAGGTGGAGGAGCTGAAGAGAGAATGCATCCCTGAAAGCCAGTGAGAGAGAGGTGGAGGAGCTGAAGAGAGAATGCATCCCTGAAAGCCAGTGACAGCCAGTGAGAGATAGGTGGAGGAGCTGAAGAGATAATGCATCCCTGAAAGCCAGTGACAGCCAGTGAGAGAGAGGTGGATGAGCTGAAGAGAGAATGCATCCCTGAAAGCCAGTGAGAGAGAGGTGGAGGAGCTGAAGAGAGAATGCATCCCTGAAAGCCAGTGAGAGAGAGGTGGAGGAGCTGAAGAGAGAATGCATCCCTGAAAGCCAGTGACAGCCAGTTAGAGAGAGGTGGAGGAGCTGAAGACAGAATGCATCCCTGAAAGCCAGTGACAGCCAGTGAGAGAGAGGTGGAGGAGCTGAAGACAGAATGCATCCCTGAAAGCCAGTGACAGCCAGTGAGAGAGAGGTGGAGGAGCTGAAGACAGATAACACAGCCAGACCAAAGGTGGCCTTCTCTGCTAGTTTGGCTAATTTAGGACATGTTGGACGCTTCAATACTGACATTACATTGGTCCACAATAGAGACTTCAACAAACATTGGCACAGCCTACAACCCTACTTCAGATTCACTGACTATGATCCCTGCACTCCTGCATACATTAGTGTATTCCACAGGAGGCTGCTGAGGGGAGGACAGCTCATAATAATGTCTGTAATGGAGTTAATGGAATGGTATCAAACACGTGACGACGGGCTATTACTATGAACCTGTCCTCCCCAATTAAGGGGCCACTAGCCGCCTGTGGTGTATTCATGTATCACAATACCCAGAAAGTTATGTTAAATGCCATATACGATTCTAATGGATAGGATGCACCTGCATCTAATGCATTGTCTTCAGAGCTAGAGAATGGGGATGTGGTCTACATGCTTCTCTCCCCAAAGGCTACAGGCTCTATTGTGATATTGATTCCCAAACCCCCTTCAGTGGCTTGTAATGTGCTTTCCTTATAACTAATTTCTGTGTTCTATTCATGTGTTGTTCTAATAACCAATTTCTGTGTTCATGCAAGTGACTGATTTAACGAATCCACACTTATCAGTATCTGCAATTTGGCAGTATGCCCAGACCTTGTTTTAAGAACTACAAAAGATATCTCAGTTTCAAGGTCTCAGCTTACAGAGAAGAAGCCTCGTGAGATATTGGTCTGTCACATGTTATGAACCAGTATTGGTCAGTCATATGAATTAAACAAAATGGTAATGATGCTAAATCATGCAAATAACTATAACTTGTCTGTGTATAGCCGTTTATAGGACAACTGCTGTGGCTGCCAAAGGGGAGATTAATATGTGTACTATGCTGTATTGAGTTGGTTGGAACCTCTCCAGCGCTCTGACAAATAAAGGAGTATTCATTTACGATTGACTTCGAGTGTCCCTGTGTAAGAATTTCCCCAACAGGCTTCCTGCTCTTTCCTATGTTAGGGGGGCACCAATCTGTAACGCTGTAATTAACAGCTATCTCGTGAGCAGTTGTGGGGTTAAGATGTACCTTTATAATGATAAATATGCTTTTAAAGAATACATTATTATTTTTATTTTTTTTCTTCCCCAGGGTGAATTACAGAGCATTTATTTATTTTCCATCATCTTTAATTGCAATTTCCCAATTCTCTCTGCAGCTGTTATGAAGATGTCCGATACTCATGGATAATAATCATGCAAGTCTGAGGAGACATCAGCCCAGTGTCACGGTCACGTGCTGGGGCAACAGCAAATACACACACACACACACACACACACACACACACACACACACACACACACACACACACACACACACACACACACACACACACACACACACACACACACACACACACACACACACAGGCACACAGAGGCACACTATGATACTCCTGTATACTTCTGGCCCTTCTTTGGACACTGTTTTAACTAACCTCCAGACGAGCTTCAATGCCATACAGCCCTCCTTCCGTGGCCTCCAACTGCTCTTAAATGCACGTAAAACTAAATGCATGCTCTTCAACCGATCGCAGCCTGCACCTGCCCGTCCGTCCAGCATCACTACTCTGGACAGTTCTGACTTAGATTATGTGGACAACTACAAATACCTAGGTGTCTGGTTAGACTGTAAACTCTCCTTCCAGACTCACATTAAACATCTCCAATCCAAAATTAAATCTAGAATCGACTTCTATTCTGCAACAAAGCATCCTTCACTCATGCTGCCAAACATACCCTCGTAAAACTGACTATCCTACCGATCCTTGACTTTGGCGATGTAATTTACAAAATAGCCTCCAACACTCTACTCAGCAAATTGGATGCAGTCTATCACAGTGCCATCCGTTTTGTCACCAAAGCCCCATATACTACCCACCACGGCGACCTGTATGATCTCGTTGGCTGGCCCCCAGGTCATCTATAAATCTTTGCTAGGTAAAGCCCCGCCTTATCTCTGCTCACTGGTCACCATTGCAGCACCCACCCTTAGCAAGCGCTCCAGCAGGTATATTTCACTGGCCAATTCCTCCTTTGGTCACCTTTCCTTCCAGTTCTTTGCTGCCAATGACTGGAACGAACTGCATAAATCACTGAAGCTGGAGACTCATATCTCCCTCACTAACTTTAAGCACCAGCTGTCAGAGCAGCTTACCGATCGTTGCAGCTGTACACAGCCCATCTGTAAATAGCCCACCCAACTACCTCATCCCCATACTGTATTTATTTATTTTGCTCCTTTGCACCCCAGTATATCTACTTGCACATTCATCTTCTGCACATCTATCACTCCAGTGTTTAATTGCTATATTGTAATTATTTCGCCACTAGGGCCTATTTATTGCCTTACCTCCCTTATCCTACCTCATTTGCACACACTGTATATACAGTGCCTTGCGAAAGTATTCGGCCCCCTTGAACTTTGCGACCTTTTGCCACATTTCAGGCTTCAAACATAAAGATATAAAACTTTATTTTTTTGTGAAGAACAACAACAAGTGGGACACAATCATGAAGTGGAACGACATTTATTGGATATTTAAAACTTTTTTAACAAATCAAAAACTGAAAAATTGGGCGTGCAAAATTATTCAGCCCCCTTAAGTTAATACTTTGTAGCGCCACCTTTTGCTGCAATTACAGCTGTAAGTCACTTGGGGTATGTCTCTATCAGTTTTGCACATCGAGAGACTGACATTTTTTCCCATTCCTCCTTGCAAAACAGCTCGAGCTCAGTGAGGTTGGATGGAGAGCATTTGTGAACAGCAGTTTTCAGTTCTTTCCACAGATTCTCGATTGGATTCAGGTCTGGACTTTGACTTGGCCATTCTAACACCTGGATATGTTTATTTTTGAACCATTCCATTGTAGATTTTGCTTTATGTTTTGGATCATTGTCTTGTTGGAAGACAAATCTCCGTCCCAGTCTCAGGTCTTTTGCAGACTCCATCAGCTTTTCTTCCAGAATGGTCCTGTATTTGGCTCCATCCATCTTCCCATCAATTTTAACCATCTTCCCTGTCCCTGCTGAAGAAAAGCAGGCCCAAACCATGATGCTGCCATCACCATGTTTGACAGTGGGGATGGTGTGTTCAGCTGTGTTGATTTTACGCCAAACATAACATCTTGCATTGTTGCCAAAAAGTTCAATTTTGGTTTCATCTGACCAGAGCACCTTCTTCCACATGTTTGGTGTGTCTCCCAGGTGGCTTGTGGCAAACTTTAAACAACACTTTTTATGGATATCTTTAAGAAATGGCTTTCTTCTTGCCACTCTTCCATAAAGGCCAGATTTGTGCAATATATGACTGATTGTTGTCCTATGGACAGAGTCTCCCACCTCAGCTGTAGATCTCTGCAGTTCATCCAGAGTGATCATGGGCCTCTTGGCTGCATCTCTGATCAGTCTTCTCCTTGTATGAGCTGAAAGTTTAGAGGGACGGCCAGGTCTTGGTAGATTTACAGTGGTCTGATACTCCTTCCATTTCAATATTATCGCTTGCACAGTGCTCCTTGGGATGTTTAAAGTTTGGGAAATCTTTTTGTATCCAAATCCGGCTTTAAACTTCTTCACAACAGTATCTCGGACCTGCCTGGTGTGTTCCTTGTTCTTCATGATGCTCTCTGCGCTTTTAACGGACCTCTGAGACTATCACAGTGCAGGTGCATTTATACGGAGACTTGATTACACACAGGTGGATTGTATTTATCATCATTAGTCCTTTAGGTCAACATTGGATCATTCAGAGATCCTCACTGAACTTCTGGAGAGAGTTTGTTGCACTGAAAGTAAAGGGGCTGAATAATTTTGCACGCCCAATTTTTCAGTTTTTGATTTGTTAAAAAAGTTTGAAATATCCAATAAATGTCGTTCCACTTCATGATTGTGTCCCACTTGTTGTTGATTCTTCACAAAAAAATACAGTTTTATATCTTTATGTTTGAAGCCTGAAATGTGGCAAAAGGTCGCAAAGTTCAAGGGGGCCGAATACCTTCGCAAGGCACTGTAGATGTTTTCTATTGTATTATTGACTGTATGTTTGTTTATTCCATGTGTAACTCTGTGTTGTTGTTTGTGTTGCACTGCTTTGCTTTATCTTGGCCAGGTCGCAGTTGTAAATAAGAACTTGTTCTCAACTAGCCTACCTGGTTAAATTAAGGTGATTAAAAACAATTTTTAAATTATGGGTGGATGTACAGTATGTACTTAGATGACAGATTCAATTAATTCAGAACAATGACTGCAGCTTCAAAACCACACATTTCAGTATTTATTCAGCATGGGGTTCTATTTTATCTCTCTTATTCGTGGGTCTTGTAATGGCTTAGCTTTGCAGTGTTACTGCAGTGCAGTGCCTGCCTGCCTCCCCTCCTCTTGCTTCCATTGTGTGGGTGTGCACAGAACTCGCTCCCTGGCCCTCACACTGAAAGGCCCCGACCATTCATCCTCCACACTGAAGCTCATTAGAACTCTATAGAAGCACAATTGTGAGCCTCACATTAGACACTTCCTCACTGCTGCCACAGACACCATACAAAGTGCCAGTTTGCTGCTAAGCTAAGCGCATTGTCTTCTGATTCATAGAGTCTGGCCCTCCATTCATGATATTAAGTTTGAGTGGTGGAATATCAATTGAGTGTGCAATGGCCCGGTATCTTTTTTAGAGACCAGGGACAGAAAGGAGCTCAGCTGGTCTGCAAAGTGCTGGATCTCAACAGGATCATTGTGGAGCTCTGAATGGGGACCTCACTTTTTCTCTCCAATAGAGAGCAGAATGGACATCAAATGAATTCACAGGAACTTGTTTTCAGGGTATTTTCAAGAGCCGCAATCCCGATGTCTCAATTATACCTACTTCCCTTGGAATGCTACCTTGGACTCTGTCCCATTAACAAGTTGTGAATCCTAACGATGCTTTTCATGCCAAATATCAAGTCTTACAAGATTGCAATCCATGTACAATCCATTTGTTGATAAGCACAGTCAATATCATCAAGGAAATAATCATTGTTGTTACTTAGCAGAGGCATAGCATTTTACCCCCTAGATTTATCCAATGCGTTAGACATAGTTGATCATGAAATATTATTTGCTAAATTACATTATTACGGTTTTCATGATCTTATATAATTATGTTTATGATAGAGAACAATTTGTATATGCAAATGGTTGTGCATCTACCAGGGCCAGGATATCCTGTGGCATTCCACAGGGTTCAATCCTTAGACCTGTGTTATTCCTAATCTATATCAATGACCCATTCTCTTTGCTGATGATACCAACTTGGTTTTATCACACAAGAATTTCGATTCACTAATCAATGAAGCCAACTCGGGCATGATCAAGTTTTCTGAATGGTTCCATATAATCAAATTATCTTTAAATGTAAAAAAGAATCCAACTGTGTTGTATTCACTGGTAAGAATAAGAAAGAAAAAAATGTAAGAGTCAGAATCTCAATTGGTGAGAATGAAATGGACCAGGTTTAATTCACTAGATTCCTAGGTGTTGTAGTTGATGAAAAGTTATCCTGGAAAAAGCATATGCAGCAAATTTGTATCATCAGAAAGATTAGTGGATTGGTTCATCAGCCTTGCTTCCTAACACTATACTACAGCTTAAGTTACCCATATCTCATTTACTGCAATATTGTCTGTGTTACGGTGCGTGAATGAGGACCCAAAAGCGAATTAACTTAAACAGAGCTTCTTTAATTACCAAACATAGGTAGGCTCAGACGGACCGGCAGATTCCGACAGGACAAGACAAGGTTACAGCAAACATGACGACAGTCTGGTTCAGGCATGAAACACAACAAACAAGAATCCGACAAGGACAGGAACAAAAACAGAGAGAGATATAGGGACCTAATCAGAGGGAAAAAGGGAACAGGTGGGAAACGGGGTGACGAGGTGGTTAGGAGGAGACAAGGCACAGCTGGTGGAAATTGGGAAAGAAAAGGTAACCTAACAACGACCAGCAGAGGGAGACAGGGTGAAGGGAAAGGACAGAGACAAGACACAACATGACAGTACATGACAGTACCCCCCCACTCACCGAGCGCCTCCTGGCGCACTCGAGGAGGAAACCTGGCGGCAACGGAGGAAATCCTCGATCAGCGCACGGTCCAGCACGTCCCGAGAGGGAACCCAACTCCTCTCCTCAGGACCGTACCCCTCCCAATCTACGAGGTACTGGTGACCACGGCCCCGAGGACGCATGTCCAAAATTCTACGGACCCTGTAGATGGGTGCGCCCTCGACAAGGATGGGGGGGGGGGGGGGGGGGGGACGAGCGGGGGCGCGAAGGACGGGCTTGATGCAGGAGACATGGAAGACCGGGTGGACGCGACGAAGGTATCGCGGAAGAAGAAGTCGAACTGCGACAGGATTAATGACCCGAGAAATACGGAACGGACCAATGAACCGCGGGGTCAACTTGCGAGAAGCCGTCTTAAGGGGAAGGTTCTGAGTGGAGAGCCAAACTCTCTGACCGCGACAATATCTAGGACTCTTAGTTCTACGCTTATTAGCAGCCCTCACAGTCTGCGTCCTATAACGGCAAAGTGCAGACCTGACCCTCTTCCAGGTGCGCTCGCAACGTTGGACAAAAGCCTGAGCGGAGGGGACGCTGGACTCGGCGAACTGAGATGAGAACAGCGGAGGCTGGTACCCGAGGCTACTCTGAAAAGGAGATAGCCCGGTCGCAGACGAAGGAAGCGAGTTGTGGGCGTATTCTGCCCAGGGGAGCTGTTCTGACCAAGACGCAGGGTTGCAAAAAGAAAGACTGCGTAAGATGCGACCAATAGTCTGATTGGCCCGTTCTGCTTGACCGTTAGACTGGGGGTGAAAGCCGGAAGAGAGACTGACGGAAGCCCCAATCAAACGGCAAAACTCCCTCCAAAATTGAGACGTGAATTGCGGACCTCTGTCCGAAACGACGTCTGACGGAAGGCCATGAATTCTGAAAACATTCTCGATGATGATTTGTGCCGTCTCTTTAGCAGAAGGAAGCTTAGCAAGGGGAATGAAATGAGCCGCCTTAGAGAACCTATCGACAACCGTAAGAATAACAGTCTTCCCCGCTGACGAAGGCAGTCCGGTGACAAAATCTAAGGCGATGTGAGACCACGGTCGAGAGGGAATAGGAAGCGGCCTGAGACGGCCGGCAGGAGGAGAGTTACCGGACTTAGTCTGCGCGCAGACCGAACAAGCAGCCACGAAACGACGCGTGTCATGCTCCCGGGTGGGCCACCAAAAACGCTGGCGAATGGAAGCAAGCGTACCCCGAACGCCAGGGTGGCCGGCTAACTTGGCAGAGTGAGCCCACTGAAGAACGGCCAGACGAGTAGGAACGGGAACGAAAAGAAGGTTCCTAGGACAAGCGCGCGGCGACGGAGTGTGAGTGAGCGCTTGTTTTACCTGCCTCTCAATTCCCCAGACAGTCAACCCGACAACACGCCCCTCAGGGAGAATCCCCTCGGGGTCAGTGGAGGCTACTGAAGAACTGAAGAGACGAGACAAAGCATCAGGCTTGGTGTTCTTAGAGCCCGGACGATAAGAAATCACGAACTCGAAACGAGCGAAAAACAGCGCCCAACGCGCCTGACGCGCATTAAGTCGTTTGGCAGAACGGATGTACTCAAGGTTCCTATGGTCAGTCCAAACGACAAAAGGAACGGTCGCCCCCTCCAACCACTGTCGCCATTCGCCTAGGGCTAACCGGATGGCGAGCAGTTCGCGGTTACCCACATCATAGTTACGTTCCGACGGCGACAGGCGATGAGAAAAATACGCGCATGGGTGGACCTTGTCGTCAGAGAGGGAGCGCTGAGAAAGAATGGCTCCCACGCCCACCTCTGACGCGTCAACCTCGACAACGAACTGTCTAGAGACGTCAGGTGTAACAAGGATAGGAGCGGATGTAAAACGATTCTTGAGGAGATCAAAAGCTCCCTGGGCGGAAACGGACCACTCAAAGCACGTCTTGACAGAAGTAAGGGCTGTGAGAGGAGCTGCCACCTGACCGAAATTACGGATGAAACGACGATAGAAGTTCGCGAAGCCGAGAAAGCGCTGCAGCTCGACGCGTGACTTAGGGACGGGCCAATCAATGACAGCTTGGACTTTAGCGGGATCCATCTTAATGCCTTCAGCGGAAATAACAGAACCGAGAAATGTGACGGAGGAGGCATGAAAAGTGCACTTCTCAGCCTTCACAAAAAGACAATTCTCTAAAAGGCGCTGGAGGACACGTCGAACGTGCTGAACATGAATCTGGAGTGACGGTGAAAAAATCAGGATATCGTCAAGGTAAACGAAAACAAAGATGTTCAGCATGTCTCTCAGGACATCATTGACTAATGCCTGAAAGACAGCTGGAGCGTTAACGAGGCCGAAAGGAAGAACCCGGTATTCAAAGTGCCCTAACGGAGTGTTAAACGCCGTCTTCCACTCGTCCCCCTCCCTGATGCGCACGAGATGGTAAGCGTTACGAAGGTCCAACTTAGTGAAAAACCTGGCTCCCTGCAGGATCTCGAAGGCTGAAGACATAAGAGGAAGCGGATAACGATTCTTCACTGTTATGTCATTCAGCCCTCGATAATCTATGCAGGGACGCAGAGACCCGTCCTTCTTCTTGACAAAAAAAAACCCCGCTCCGGCGGGAGAGGAGGAGGGGACTATGGTACCGGCGTCAAGAGCTACAGACAAATAATCTTCGAGAGCCTTACGTTCGGGAGCCGACAGAGAGTATAGTCTACCCCGGGGGGGGGTGGTTCCCGGAAGGAGATCAATACTACAATCATACGACCGGTGTGGAGGAAGAGAGGTGGCCCTGGACCGACTGAACACCGTGCGCAGATCGTGATATTCCTCCGGCACCCCTGTCAAATCACCAGGCTCCTCCTGTGAAGAAGAGACAGAGGAAACAGGAGGGATAGCAGACATTAAACATTTCACATGACAAGAGACGTTCCAGGAGAGGATAGAATTACTAGACCAATTAATGGAAGGATTATGACAAACTAGCCAGGGATGGCCCAAAACAACAGGTGTAAAAGGTGAACGAAAAATTTAAAAAGAAATGGTTTCACTATGATTACCAGAAACAGTGAGGGTTAAAGGTAGCGTCTCACGCTGAATCCTGGGGAGAGGACTACCATCCAGGGCGAACAAGGCCGTGGGCTCCTTTAACTGTCTGAGAGGAATGTCATGTTCCCGAGCCCAGGTCTCGTCCATAAAACAGCCCTCCGCCCCAGAGTCTATTAAGGCACTGCAGGAAGCTGACGAACCGGTCCAGCGTAGATGGACCGACAAGGTAGTGCAGGATCTTGAAGGAGAGACAGGAGTAGTAGCGCTCACCAGTAGCCCTCCGCTTACTGACGAGCTCTGGCCTTTTACTGGACATGAAGTGACAAAATGACCAGCGGAACCGCAATAGAGACAGAGGCGGTTGGTGATTCTCCGTTCCCTCTCCTTAGTCGAGATGCGGATACCTCCCAGCTGCATGGGCTCAGCACCCGAGCCGGCAGAGGAAGATGGTAGTGATGCGGAGAGGGGGGCGACGGAGAGCGCGAGCTCCTTTCCACGAGCTCGGTGACGAAGATCAACCCGTCGCTCAATGCGAATAGCGAGTTCAATCAAGGAATCCACGCTGGAAGGAACCTCCCGGGAGAGAATCTCATCCTTTACCTCTGCGCGGAGACCCTCCAGAAGACGAGCGAGCAAGGCCGGCTCGTTCCAGCCACTGGAGACAGCAAGAGTGCGAAACTCAATAGAGTAGTCTGTTATGGATCGATTGCCTTGACATAGGGAAGACAGGGCCCTGGAAGCCTCCTCCCCAAAAACAGATCGATCAAAAACCCGTATCATCTCCTCCTTAAAGTCCTGATACTGGTTAGTACACTCAGCCCTTGCCTCCCAGATTGCCGTGCCCCACTCACGAGCCCGTCCAATAAGGAGAGATATGACGTAGGCGACACGAGCAGTGTTCCTGGAGTAAGTGTTGGGCTGGAGAGAAAACACAATATCACACTGGGTGAGGAACGAGCGGCATTCAGTGGGCTCCCCAGAGTAACACGGCGGGTTATTGATTCTGGGCTCCGGAGATTCGAAAGCCCTGGAAGTGGCCGGTGGATCGAGGCGGAGATGGTGAACCTGTTCTGTGAGGTTGGAGACTTGGGTGGCCAGGGTCTCAACGGCATGTCGAGCAGCAGACACTTCCTGCTCGTGTCTGCCTAGCATCGCTCCCTGGATCCCGACGGCTGAGTGGAGAGGATCCGAAGTCGCTGGGTCCATTCTTGGTCGGATTCTTCTGTTACGGTGCGTGAATGAGGACCCAAAAGCGAATTAACTTAAACAGAGCTTCTTTAATTACCAAACATAGGTAGGCTCAGACGGACCGGCAGATTCCGACAGGACAAGACAAGGTTACAGCAAACATGACGACAGTCTGGTTCAGGCATGAAACACAACAAACAAGAATCCGACAAGGACAGGAACAAAAACAGAGAGAGATATAGGGACCTAATCAGAGGGAAAAAGGGAACAGGTGGGAAACGGGGTGACGAGGTGGTTAGGAGGAGACAAGGCACAGCTGGTGGAAATTGGGGGAGAAAAGGTAACCTAACAACGACCAGCAGAGGGAGACAGGGTGAAGGGAAAGGACAGAGACAAGACACAACATGACAGTACATGACAGTCTGGGCTATTACACATGCTTCCTACCTACACAAATGACTCATCACATAGAAGAAATTTGCAGGACTCAATATATTGTCCATTAATATACTCCATGAACCTTCATATTTTCAACATACTTTCAATGGATTATTCCATGTTCATTCCCAAATCCATGCATTCAACACGACACTGCAATAACCTTCACCCTTCCCTCTGCCGTACCTCACATAGTCAATTCTCTAGCTAGCAAATACAGAGGTTCCATACTCTGGAATTCCTATCTTCACTTTGACAAAACGTCATCATCACTCAATAACTTCAAGTGAAGACTAGGGGTCAGACTGATGATCCAAACTACCCAGTAGTCTCCTCCATGTAGCCTAGCTCACACACACACACACACACACAGACACACACACATTATCAGACCTGTTTTTTCTGTATATTCAGCATACTATCACCATTTGTAATTCGTATTCTTTGTTTAACTGATTTAACAAGCGTTTGTATATTGTTTTTTTGGTGTGGTTTTCATTTAAGCCCTTTTGGGTTTCCAACCTCACCTGCACACCAGTTTTTATTCTGTACTGTTTTGTCTTTAACTTGTTTTCTTTGGTGCAAATAAATTAAACCTAAAACCCCCAAACCCAAAAAGAACAAATAGTTTATCCCTTAAACTGAATAATCTCAAACACATTGCAGATAAAAACAACAGTGCACTCATCTTGCAGGCAGTATCATCAGAGATGCAGCTTATTATATGATTTTTTTAATTTGCAAGGTTGACTTATTTAGAGATAAATAGTCCCACACTGCTGCCTGTAGCTCACTGTGTCATGAACAAATGGTTCCTGTTGGCAACAGACAAAAGCCTAGGGCAGTATCACAAACAGCGGCCAATGTGGAGCATGTAAACAGGCATTAGGTACACACAGAGGTAGATAGCACAGCCTGAGCCCACTAACACCCCTCAAACAAGACACCACAGTTGCTTTTTCCACCAGTCTGGAGAATATAAAACCTCAAATCTGATTACAAGCAACCTTTGGCTCCCTGGCGGCCAGACAATGGCTCTGGCTGTCTGGGACATTTTCCATGCCCAGCATGAGGTGTCCCCCGAACCGTGCACCCCCTCACCTCGCTTTGCCTGGACATGCTTGCTTACTGTTCCACAATTTAATTTCCTCCTTTCCCCCAGCTCCTCTATTATGAGGCTGAGTATCATTAGCCGGAGCAGTCAGCTCAGGGTCATATGGTTACACATAATGCCAGCCACCCATTGGCTAATATATACCACACACGCACTCACGCATACACCCCCCCCCCCTCACACACACACATATAAAATCATGCTACACACATATCAACCCCACCTTCCCCAAATCCCCCCTTCCCCAAACCACGTGTAAATATTGCACTATAATTTGTGCCTTCCTGTATTATACTTATTCTAACATTTTTATTCTATTCTACTGAACCATTTACTTTATGTTCATATTCTTATATTTTATTATTTCTTGTTGTATTTGCATTGTCGAGAAGGAACCTGCAAGTAAACATTTAATTGGACAGTGTATACAGTACTATACCATGTATATCCTGTAAAGCTTCAACTGTGAAATTCAATAAATCTATAACAACAAACCCGGGTTCAAGTTCCAGTTCGGCTTCCCCTGAATCAGTGGAGGCTGCTGAGGGGAGGACGGCTCATGGCTCTGGAACAGAGTCAATGGAATGGCATCAAACACACATGAAACCATGTTTTTTGATGTATTTGATACCATTCCACTCATTCCTCTCCAGCCATTAACAAGAGCCCGTCCTCCCCAATTAAGGTGCCAACAACCTCCTGTGCCCTGAATTTGTTGTAGTATTATATACAGCTGCTTCTCACATAACCAATAGTATTTCAACTACACAGTTCTATCAAAGTTGACCTTTTACATTGTCTCTCCCTTTCATCCACATCAGACCCCAACGTTAACTGCTGTAGATCCTTCACAGCTTTTTTGTGCATATTTCTGTCAAGCTGGACGGAAGGTATTTTTAAAACAGTAGGAACCAATAGACCTGTCAAGTCTGTGAGTGACAAACCATAGTAGGCCAACCAAGTCACTAAAAAGAGGAGGAAAGTGGTGGGAGAATACCACTTAGACCATTACAGAGGCAATCTGAAATATGTATTAATTGGTGTGAATTCATAGAGTAAAACACGAAATATGAATGACCTGATGAATCGGTCATTCACAACATTCATATTCTGTATCTGGTGGTCAATTAAAGTTAAGTGTAATTGAGATCAAATATCATTCTTGACCAAAACATTTAATTTAAAAAATGTAGTAGATATTTAAATTCTATGTCAAATGTGCACGGTATTACTCAATCAGAATAATTATAAAATGATTAAGTCTTGAAAAGTAAAGATATGAGAAGGCAGTGTACATTCTTTGTGGGAATTCACTTTTTTTCTAGTTATGTTATCTTGCATCAAAATTCATACGTAAACAGTGACCTAGATCAAACCAAACCAAGTAATATTATTATGCATTGTGCGCACAAATGAGCTGCAAACTATTCCATTTCCATGCCTTTCTATGGGACACAATGGCTGCTCTAAGGTAGCTGCAGAAAATAGAAAACTATTTACTGCAGGACTGAGAAATATGCTTGGTGCACGTTAAACATTGGCCAGCAGTCCATTTTATCTGGTGTCTATCATTTAATAGGCAAGTTGACATAATGAATGGAGACGGGCCCACCTTCTGCCACTCCAGAAAGCACCCAGTCTTATCTGAATTGAGAATCACATTAGAACCTCTTAGCCAATCACACTGTAGCCCTGGAGCAAAGTGCAGACCCTGGAGGAGAAGAGAAAGAGAGAAGAGAAGAAGAGAGAGAGAGCTTTTCTTTTCCTGGGACTTCAGTGAAGTTGGCCCTGGTCTGGGGAGACTTGAAGGGATTATATCTCAAATTTGAGTCTCTTCTGTAACTTGGCTCTGTGGCTGCTGAGACTAATGGGCTGTACTGTGAGGTGAGTGAAAGGGAAAGGGGGATACCTAGTCAGTTGGACAACTGAATGCATTCAACTGAAATGTGTATTCCGCATTTAACCCAACCCCTCTGAATCAGAGAGGTGCGGGGGTTTCCTTAATCGGGTGAGGGAGCGTTCCTTAGGGTCACAGTGAACAGGATGATCGGTGGTCAGACGGAGAATATGGCGGCAGGATCACCTACTCATCCAGGCTTTGGAATCTCTGGGAAGAGCTTCCTCATAGACAACCTGCTGCGCTTGGCAGGGCCATCCTTTTCCTCATCCTCTTCCTCGCCCACCTCAGGTGGACCAACAAGTGGGCTCTTCAAGGAGCCCTCGACCGGCCCCTACTGGAGCACCTGGGGCCCTCAGCATGTTGTCTATGAGGGCCAGAGTAAAAACTGTGAACGAGTCAAAGACAGAGGGCTTCCTCCTCATCCACACTCAGGTACAATGGTATATAATACACCACATTATGATATTATTATATTATATTGGTGATTGTGAGATCTAATGTGTAGGCCCTTGAAACTATACATGGGGGAAATGTGATTTGATTTTATATATATATTTATTAAAAATGTATGTGCCTCAGAATTGACAAAACCAGTTGTTTCGACTCTCCCTCGTGTCAAAATGCATGCAACATGATTTGAAACATTTAGAATCAGTCGAAGTAAAGCACATTTTCAGAAAATACTTATTGTTCAGAACAAATCCTATTTATATAGATTTCTCATTAAAAAGACACTGTAAGGAAGTGTAACCTCTTCATCCTATCAACTTATTCTTCCATGCCTTCAGTTCAAAATATCAGAAAATTATATCAGATACAAATTCCATTTGCTATACTGCCATTTAGGTAACACTTTATTTGGATAGTTCATCTGCAGATGCTCTACAGATGATTAGCAATATTTCAACTAACTATCTACTAACCCTAGTCCTAATCCTTATTCTAACCCTAAACTTAACCCTTACCCTAACCCTAAACCTAACCCTTACCCTAACCATAACCCTAACCCTAAACTTAACCCTTACCCTAACCCTAATCCTTACCCTAACCATAGCCCTAACCCTAAACTTAACCCTTACCTTAGCCCTAACCCTAACCTTAATCTTTGTTCTAAACCTAACCCTAACCATAAACTTAAACCTTACCCTAGCCCTAACCATAACCTTAATCTTTGTTCTAAACCTAACCCTAACCATAAACTTAACCCTTACCCTAGCCCTAACCATAACCTTAATCTTTGTTCTAAACCTAACTCTAACCATAAACTTAACCCTTACCTTAGCCCTAACCATAACCTTAATCTTTGTTCTAAACCTAACCCTAACCATAAACTTAACCCTTACCCTAGCCCTAACCATAATCTTAATCTTTGTTCTAAACCTAACCCTAACCATAAACTTAACCCTTACCCTAGCCCTAACCATAACCTTAATCTTTGTTCTAAACCTAACCCTAACCATAAACTTAACCCTTACCCTAGCCCTAACCATAACCTTAATCTTTGTTCTAAACCTAACTCTAACCATAAACTTAACCCTTACCCTAGCCCTAACCATAACCTTAATCTTTGTTCTAAACTTAACCCTAACCATAAACTTAACCCTTACCCTAGCCCTAACCCTAACCTTAATCTTTGTTCTAAATCTAACCCTAACCATAAACTTAACTCTTACCCTAGCCCTAACCATAACCTTAATCTTTGTTCTAAACCTAACTCTAACCATAAACTTAACCCTTACCCTAGCCCTAACCATAACCTTAATCTATGTTCTAAACCTAACCCTAACCATAAACTTAACCCTTACCCTAGCCCTAACCATAACCTTAATCTTTGTTCTAAACCTAACTGTTACGGATACAGGTATCCTGTGTCTGTGTGTATCCTGTGTGTTTCTTTTCTCTCCTTCTCCCCTCACAGGTGAAAATCATCACTCCCCAATCAGTCAACAATCAACCCATCAATCAGAAGACACACCTCCTCCTGTTTCCTACCCTATCACAGTTCCTTCCCCATGGTTTAAAAACCCCATCATTTGTTTGTTCAGGAGCTCAATCTTTGTAATGCCATGTTGATAGATAGCTGTTCTTGGTAGATTTCAGGAGAGCTCAATCTTTGTAATGCCATGTTGGTAGATAGCTGTTCTTTATAGATTTCAGGAGAGCTCAATCTTTGTAATGACATGTTGGTAGATCTCTGCTCTTGATAGATTTCAGTAGCACAATCTCTTTGTAAATGCCATGTATGTAGATCTCTCTCTTTGTGTAATAATTAACCTCTTCTTTTGGTTTGAGCACCTCCAAATCACTTTGTCATCTCCTGTGAGTATTGTTTTTGTTTATGGTGTTTGCTGGTGGGAAAAAGGGGAACCCAAGACAAGTCGCCCATGGACATACACTACCCGTAGGTAAACTTTGTTAAAACACACTAGTTAGAACTGGGCGGACCACCCACTGTATTTTTGGTTACTTAGTTAGCTGTTGTTGAAATAGGCTAGCCTAGCTTAGGGGTGTTTTTGCATATTTGTTTCTTTCCTTGGGTCCAGCTCAGCCCTTTTTCCTGCTCCCCCCCCCATTACCGTGTGTTTATAATAAACCCTGAGTTTGACGGTATTATTTCGGTTGTCGTGGTTATTTCGTTCACTTTTACTTTGTCACTATTATAATTTACATGAGTTATGTTACGGGTCTCACTACCATTCCCCCCTAGACTGTCGGGCCAAAAGAGATTCGTAACATAAGTGGGGGCTCATCCGGGATTTGTCTTTACTGACACCCATACCGCTCATGTAGATTGTTGTAGTGGTATAGTTCAGTGTTGAGCGTCATAGCTGAAGTAGCATTAGTGTTTGCTATTTTCGTTGGTTCTTGTGAAGTAGTGTAAGATGACTACTTTTGATTTGAAGTCCTTTTTGGATAATCCTTCGTGGGAGGTTTTTGATAAATGTCGTAGAGTTGATTTAATGACCTTGGCTGACCATTACTCAATATCGATTCCGCAGAGTGTAGTTAAGGCGGAGGTTAAACAGCTAGTGTTAAATGTATTGTTGGAAGAGCAGGTGCTTGTGTTACCGCTGCCTGAGTCTACTAACCCTGTAGGGGATGTAACTGCTCCTATAAGCCCATTGGTATCTGATAATGAGGGTGAGGCTAAAACACCAGCCACATTGTCCCATTTTGATCCACTCTCCCCACTGTCAAACGGTGATGCCAGAAGGGATGTCTGTTTAGCACAGTTCCAACTAGAGGTGGAAGAGAGAGCCCAAATTAGGCGAGAGACTCTCCAGTTGGAGATGTGTAAAATTGAGGCAGAAAAAGAAAAAGAACAGCGGCATTTAGATTTGGAGATGGGTAAAATTGAGGCAGAAAGAGAACAGCGGCATTTGGAGATGGGTAAAATGGAGGCAGAAAAAGAACGAGAACAACGGCAGATGATGTGTAAAATTGAGGCAGAAAGAGAACAGCGGCAGATGACGTTTAAAATGCGCCAGATGGAACTGGAGGCAGAGACAGCGAGGCTAGCCTTCGTTCCTACTGTCACTGTTAGTGAGTCGTCCTCACCAGCTGTGTCCTCAAACACGTTTGACATTAGTAGGCAGATAGCCTTAGTACCTTTGTTCAGAGAGTCAGAGGTTGACTCCTATTTTTGTGTATTTGAGCGTATAGCCGTAGCATTGAAGTGGCCTGAAGAGGTATGGTGCCTATTACTTCAGTGTAAATTAACTGGTAAAGCCCAAGAGGTTTTGTCAGCGCTACCTCTGGAGGACAGTTTGAATTATGAAGTGGTCAAAGCTACTGTTCTTCGTGCCTATGAGCTTGTGCCTGAGGCATACCGACAGAGATTTAGGTCTCATAGAAAGTCTTCTAGTAAGACTTATGTGGAATTTGCTAGAGACAAGGGAAATCTGTTTGATAAATGGCATGCTGCTAGTAAGGTAACTGATTTCAACTCTCTCCGGGAGTTAATCTTGTTGGAAGAGTTTAAAAATTGCTTACCCGAACGCATTGTAGTTTACCTAAACGAACAGAAAGTATCCTCCCTGGCAGAAGCGTCTGTGTTGGCAGACGAGTTTGTGTTGACGCACAAGAGTGTGTTTTCGGCTCAAACTGAGAGTAGAACCACTGAGTTTCCTACCTTTAGCCCTAGTCGGCCCGCAGTAGTATATCAAGCACGCCAGAAGAATGAGCGTTCCTGTTTCTATTGTCATAAAGTGGGACATATGATTAATGATTGCTTCCTGCTTAAACGCAAACAAGGGATGCCTCTTCGTGCCAAGCCGCCAACAGGTGTTGGTCTAATTCGTACGGTTGTGAGGTCTGCAACAAAACAGGTGCCTCAGGGTAACTGTAGTTTGAAAGACCCAGTCCCCGACCGCAG
This sequence comes from Oncorhynchus clarkii lewisi, assembly GCF_045791955.1. Classification (NCBI taxonomy): domain Eukaryota; kingdom Metazoa; phylum Chordata; class Actinopteri; order Salmoniformes; family Salmonidae; genus Oncorhynchus; species Oncorhynchus clarkii. Next base: position 17,089,823 of record NC_092150.1, on the reverse strand, counting down.
TTATGAACCATTCATTTTCGAGGGGTTTGTGTCCCTAGAGAATGACGAAGCGTCTCAGCGTCCGGTTAAAATCCTTAGAGATACTGGTGCGGCGCAGTCGTTTATATTGTCTGATGTGTTGCCCTTATCTGACGATACATACTGTGGTTCCAGTGTGTTAGTGCAGGGTATTGAAATGGGTTTTGTCCCAGTGCCGTTGCACTTTGTGAAAGTACACTCTGAGTTAATCAGTGGAATATTCAGAGTGGGGGTACGTCCTAAATTGCCAGTGAAAGGTGTGACCTTTATAATGGGTAACGATATTGCCGGAGGAAAGGTAGTACCCGTATTGGAAGTATTGGATAAAAGTGACCACTCTCTCTCGAATGAGTTGGCACAGAGTTATCCACATGTGTTCCCCGCTTGTGCTGTCACTCGTGCTCAGGCACTACAAGAGGGTGACGTGATAGATTTGTCGAACACTGTTCTGTTCAAAGAGGATGATCAAGAGGATGGATTGTGTGATACCTCTGAGAAGTTGATCACCTCTGACAAACAGCCCCGGAAAGAATTAAAGGACGTTGAACTTATTGCTGATGCAATACAGTTACCAGTTACTCGTGAGCAGCTGATTGCTAACCAAAAGGTTGACAACAAACTTGCTAAATGTTTTTCTAGTGTTGTCTCATTGGAAGAGGTGAAGAAGAAGAATGTGGCTTACTTCATTGATGGTAATCTCCTCATGCGTAAATGGAAATCCCATGTTGACACGGGTGGAGATTGGAATGCTGTTTACCAAATAGTGATTCCTACAGCCTTTCGACAAAATGTGTTATCCCTTGCTCATGATCACCAGTGGTCTGGTCATTTAGGAATTACAAAGACGTATGATCGGATCCTTCGACATTTCTTTTGGCCAGGTTTAAAACAAGATGTGGCTCAGTTCTGTCGGACATGCCACACCTGTCAGATAACAGGAAAACCAAATCAGGTTATTCCTCCTGCTCCTCTTTGTCCTATACCTGTCATAGGTGAACCATTTGAGCATGTGGTGGTTGATTGTGTCGGACCGTTACCGAAGACAAAATCGGGTAACCAGTTTTTGTTAACGATAATGTGTATGGCTACAAGATACCCCGAGGCTATTCCTCTGAGAAGGATTACAGCTCCGATAGTGAGTAAAGCCTTAATAAAATTCTTCACGACATTCGGGTTACCTAAGGTGGTACAAAGCGATCAAGGTACCAATTTCCTATCCAAGCTCTTCAAGCAGGTGTTGAAATCCTTATCAATTACGCACCGTGTATCAAGCGCCTATCACCCAGAGTCTCAGGGTGCGCTTGAAAGATGGCATCAGACACTGAAGTCTATGCTACGTAAATATTGTTTGGAATCTGAGAAAGATTGGGATGAGGGAGTTCCTCTAGTTTTGTTTGCTGCTCGTGAAACTGTGCAGGAGTCCCTAGGTTTCAGCCCGGCTGAACTAGTGTTTGGTCACACAGTAAGAGGACCAATGAAAGTCCTTAAAGAACAGTTCTTGTCCCAAGAGATGAGAATGTGTTGGATTATGTTAGTCGCTTTCGTGAGCGCCTACACCAAGCTTGTGCTCTTGCAAAGGAAGCTCTGTCTTCCTCACAGAGGAGCATGAAAAGACACTATGATAAAGAGGCTGTTTCTCGTCCACTACAGCCAGGTGACCAAGTACTGGTGTTATTACCTGTTCCAGGATCTTCACTGTCAGCTCGTTTCTCTGGTCCTTATTTAATTGAAAAGAAAATAAGTGAAACTGACTATGTGCTTCAAACTCCTGATAGAAAACGCCAATCTCGTGTGTGTCACATTAACATGTTGAAAGCATACCACACCCGACCCATCACACAGTTAGATAGTTCAAAAACAGAGGAAGGTACTGCTGTCTCCTCTGCTACTACTGCAATGATAGTGGACTGTCATATTGATGATGTTGATGGCTTGGAGTTGCGCAATACTCAGCAGCAGTGTGTTAGATTGCCCAACTCAGAAATGCTGCTGTCTATCCAGTCAGGTCTGGTTAATTTAACGGATGGACAGGCTAATGATATTGTGAGGCTACTACACAGTTTTCCATGTCTCTTTAATGACGTTCCTACTCGCACAAATGTGTTGGAACATGACATTAATGTTGGAAATGCTACACCTATCAAGCAACACCCATATCGTATCAACGCTTCCAAGAGGAAGATAATGAGGGATGAGGTGAGATATTTGTTGGAGAATGACCTGGCTAAGCCAAGTTCAAGCCCTTGGAGTTCTCCTTGCATTCTGGTTCCTAAACCTGATGGTACGTCCAGGTTATGTACGGATTATCGAAAGGTAAATTCTGTCACAATGCCAGATTCGTTCCCGTTACCCAGACTGGACGACTGTATCGACACTATTGGTGCTGCTAAGTATGTAACCAAGTTGGACCTCTTAAAAGGTTACTGGCAGGTTCCGTTATTATAATTTACTATAATTTATTATAATTTACATGAGTTATGTTACGAATCTCTTTTGGCCCGACAGTCTAGGGGGGAATGGTAGTGAGACCCGTAACATAACTCATGTAAATTATAATAGTGACAAAGTAAAAGTGAACGAAATAACCACGACAACCGAAATAATACCGTCAAACTCAGGGTTTATTATAAACACACGGTAATGGGGGGGGGGGAGCAGGAAAAAGGGCTGAGCTGGACCCAAGGAAAGAAACAAATATGCAAAAACACCCCTAAGCTAGGCTAGCCTATTTCAACAACAGCTAACTAACTAACCAAAAATACAGTGGGTGGTCCGCCCAGTTCTAACTAGTGTGTTTTAACAAAGTTTACCTACGGGTAGTGTATGTCCATGGGCGACTTGTCTTGGTTTCCCCTTTTTCCCACCAGCAAACACCATAAACAAAAACAATACTCACAGGAGATGACAAAGTGATTTGGAGGTGCTCAAACAAAAGAAGAGGTTAATTATTACACAAAGAGCGAGATCTACATACATGGCATTTACAAAGAGATTGTGCTACTGAAATCTATCAAGAGCAGAGATCTACCAACATGTCATTACAAAGATTGAGCTCTCCTGAAATCTATAAAGAACAGCTATCTACCAACATGGCATTACAAAGATTGAGCTACTGAAATCTATATAGAACAGCTATCTACCAACATGGCATTACAAAGATTGAGCTACTGAAATCTATATAGAACAGCTATCTACCAACATGCCATTACAAAGATTGAGCTCTCCTGAAATCTATCAAAGAACAGATCTACCTTGTGTAATAATTAACCTCTTCAGCAGCTTTGCAGTTCTTGTCTCGCTCAAACCAGTGCACCTGGCACCTACTACCATACCCCGTATAAATCTTTTGTCTTGCCCATTCACGCTCTGGCACATTCATGGCACACATACACAATTCATGTCTCAGTTGTCTCAAGGCTTAAAAATACTTATTTTACCTGTCTCCTCACCTTCATCTACTCTGACTAAAGTGGATTTAAGGGATCATGGCTTTCACCTGGATTCACTTGGTTAGACTACGTCATGGAAAGAGCAGGTGTTCCTAATTTTTTGTACACTCAGTTTACATATAAAGTGGGTAGCATCCACCAGTAGTTATAAAGTGAGAGAGGCACTCGTAACTGCACCATTAAGTATCTCTCCTATTCCCTTTCAGCTACTGTAGAGAATAATGGAACATGTGGGGAAAATCTACCAGGAAACTCCAGTATATAAAATCCAGTATAATTAATTGTGCGGGGCTGGGGGTGTAATAAAACCCACTAAAAGAGATTCTGTGTTTCCTCTGAAATTACACCTTATATGTCTCTCTGCTCATGCTATTTTTTACTTTAACTTACCCCCTCTCTCCATATTCTCTCTCCCTTTCCCCCTTCTTTCTCTCTCCCTCTCTCTCTATTCCTCCTTCCCCTTCTCCCTCTCTCTCTTCTCTCTGCAGGCCTGTTGAGCAGTGTGTTTCTACGGCGCTCTCAGTATGTGCTGGCAGCAGTGTGCTGTGGTGGGTCCAGCCCTCCACTTGTCTTCTCCGGTGAGTGTTTAATACTTCATCAGCGATGCCTCAGCTCCTCTCTAAGCATTAACAGCAGGGTCTCCCATATTCTCTACAGCTAATTACTGATGCAATGCCAACGAGAATTCTCCACTCAACTCTCTGCACTGCTATTCATGACCATTCACGGCTATTTAGATCATGTAGGGGTGGGGGGGAGGTTGTGGAGCGGGGTGGGGTGGGTGCTTTTATGGCCATTAAGGCCCCCATTTGGAGTCATATAGATACGCACACAGGCCCACTCAAGTGTGCAGAGCGCCTTGTCTCTGTCAGATTAGGACTGTATTAATAAGAGGTATGCCATGTAACTGTTATTGGTCTCTGTGTGACATTCGTATTGCATCTCTGTGAGCTGAGTCTCAGCACATAGGACAGTTTGGCTGATAGTTGGTCCAACTGTGATAATTGAATCAGTGTGACCAAACTGCTAATGTTCCAACTTGCCAAAGGAGGGGATTTATTTATATAATGAGGCTCCTAAAATGATTTAGTGTAGGTTTCATGGAAAATATTTCCATGGAACCAGAATCTATATGGATTTGAATTGTGTTATGTAATTGGATTTATTTTGAAGTCTGTATTAACCTTTCATAGTGAAAGTCTCATGACGAGGGCAGCATTGATTTCTACTAACTTCTGTCAGGGTTGTGATGCTAGTTGCTAGGTCCTTTGACTCCTGACAAGTGAGGCAGCAAATATAATCCCTTAGTAGACCCCCTGGTCCCCCCCCCCCCCCCCCCCGCCCCCGGTTCCCTGAGCCTTCTTAGTGGGCTGACACTTTCCCACAGTGCCCAGCAACAGGACAATGCCGTGACCAATCAGCACTTTCACTCCCCCATCCACAAGCGAACCCGCTGCAATTTTTCACTGCAGTAATAAACTCTGCGAAGCACAAAAACACAGAAAACAGCTATTCCTCTGCAGAAAGGGGGCTGCCCACTCACTACCTCTTTGTGTGGCCACAGAAACCAGCTCCTCAACTCCCTCCTTTCTCCTGTCAACTCACTCTCATTCCTGTCCATTTAAAGTCCCCTGACCTGAACATAAAACACTCAATGAAAGTGTATAGACTTATTCGAGCTCATCTTCCCATAGAACCGGGCCCATACCTGCAAGAGAAAATATTTATTGAGGAACGCTGAGCCAGCGAGTAGTGTCCTTTCAATGAACAGCCTTTGTGGCAGAACCCTCAGGGTTGTGCGCTCAGACCATGAAGCCCTTGGGAGTGACCTGTTAAAACTCAATTTAAGTGGTAGCCATTGAGGCCTGAGGAGCGCATCTAACTGGTTACTCGCACCCCAGAGGTGGTCTGTGTGCAGATTTGTCATACAGATTAAAAAGGCATTGCTGAATGGGATTTGGTCAAATGTTCCACTTGACTCTTGTTGTGCGTGAGTCAGGCAGTGTGGGATCGCTCTTCACCCAATCTCTTTCTCCTCTGTGAAAATGGGTCTCCATTCTCTCTTTAGTCACCCCCATTTTGTTAAATTAGACAGATTGATGCAAACTAAATAGTGGAGAGTAAGTGTGTATAAGATTGGCGGAAAATGGACACAATCCATGTAGATAGTGAGTGACGAAGTGAGCCAGTTAGTAGATGCGTGAGTCTGCCTTTTACACTGACCAAAATGTGTTGGTCCCATGTTGTTTGAGCGAGTGTGCAATTGACATGCTGACTGCAGCAATGTCCACAGAGCTGTTGCCAGAGAATTGCATGTCCATTTCTCTACCATAAGCTGTCTACAATGTCATTTTTGAGAATTTGGCCTGTACGTCCATCACAACCACAGACTACGTGTATGGAGTCGGGTGGGCGAGCAGTTTGCTGACGTCATCGTTGTGAACAGAGTGCCCCATGGGGGCGGTGGGGTTATGGTATGGGCAGGCATAAGCTACTGACAACAAACACAATTGCATTTTATCGATGGCAATTTGAATGCACAAAAATATTGTGACGACATTCTGAGGCTCATTGTGAGGCCCATTTTTTTTAAGGTAACTGTGATCAACAAATGAATATCTGTATTCCCAGTCATGTGAAAGCCATAGATTAAGGCCAAATACAATTTTTTAAATGAACTGATTAACTGATATGAACTGTAACTCAGTAAAATCTTAGAAAAATGTTGCATATTGCATTTATATTTTTGTTAAGTATATAATCAGTATAAGTATGTATTCAGTGCTTTGGACTGGACTGGATATGATAGCCAGAGCAATAATGCATCTGAATACCAAAATTTCCATTCATTAATTAGGATGATTTTCTATTTGAGTCCACTTGATGTGGGAATATACAGTAATACATTTATCTTGTGTATTAAAATGATTTCTTGTTATTGACTTCGTTCACATTACATCCATTTCCATATTAAAATATTGGTACTTGTATCTCGTAGGCCAATGTTCCATTGCATTCATGCAACAGAGAACATATGTCAATGAAAATAAATTTACTCATCCATAATAACCCAATGCAAAAAATGACATTTGCCTTTCCTCAAGTCAGGTTATTTTTTAGCTGGAATACAAGCATTAATATGAATGATTCTGACCTCTGACCTTCCAGAGGGAGCCTATATTCCGATGTGGTCCCCGGATACGAGCCCCAAATCCCGGCGAGGAATCCTGAGGAGGGCGGTGTTCTCGGATGAGCAGAGGAAGGAGCTGGAGAAAACGTTCAAAAGACAGAAATACATCAGCAAGACAGACAGAAACAAACTGGCAGCAGATCTCAGCCTGAAGGAATCCCAGGTAGGATACCATATACTGTAGGTCTAGGTCGGAGGTCACCATTACAACCCCATTTTATATCCTATGCTACATCGTGCTTTTTTCTCATATCACCTCTTCATTGAATGCAAATACATCTTACTGGGTATGAGTGCTCCAGCCTAGATTTAGTAAATATCTAGAGTCACTTCTATTGTAAGTGTCACTCATCTTAAAATGTTATTACAATACTGCTATCACTACTGTGATAATTGTAAGAAGTAGACCAAGATGTCATACCCTCTAAGCTTTTGTCTAAAGTAGGGGGAAAGTGGTCAACATTTCAGTTGTAGTTGAGGTGGCTACTAAAACAGAGGTAATGTTTGATTGGAAGAAGATATTTCTGTTCTTATTTTAGATTTGAAAAGCAGAGAAGTAGACTAAAATTGCATATGCTCTAAGTGTTTGTCTAATTAGGAAAGTATAATTATGGCACTACTTAGAAAAGTATAATTGTGGCACTTCAAACAGACTGAATAAATAGAGATAATGCTCCCTGCTGTATCATAGACTTAGATTTGACTAAACAAAACAACTGGCACCCCAAAATGAACCTCTCGCTGACCTGTGTGTCTACTGTAGGTGAAGATCTGGTTTCAGAACCGGAGAATGAAGTGGAGGAACTGTAAGGAGAAGGAGGGCCACAGCTACCGCTCCCCCATGGAGGAGCTCATGTCCCGGGGCTGCAACCAGGAAGAGGAACGCAAGGGGGCACCAGAGAGCACGGGCACGCCATCAGACAGCTCACCATCACAGCAGCAGGACTCGGACACAGGTGTTACCACAGAGAAAGAGTCATGCAAGGAACCTGCGACTTTGAAACAGCCACTGAGTTCGCACAGATACACTATGACCTCTGACCCCTGAGAGGATGAGAGACTGAAAGATGGGCGTTGAGCATTGGATAAAACGACTAACACTTCATAACAAGAAAATCTTGTCATTTTAATATTGTGTGGATTGCTATTGTGTAGTAACATTTTCTAAACTGACTGCAAGTGTTTTGGAAACTTTATTATATCATACACTGTATATAAACACAAACTGAAGGTTAGTCAGCTACACACAACCATGTACAAATGCTTTAACATGTAAGACTGTATTCAGAATATTTATTTTACTCTTTTAACTGAAACAATTTCTGTAAATAAAATGATTCATTAAATGCTGATTTCTTCATTCCGTGTTAATATTCAAGATGTTGAGTAAGCAATAGTAATACAAGACAACAGAAATAAGTTACAGTATTTAAAGGCCCAATGCAGGCATTTTTATCTCAATATAAAATTATTTCTGTGTAACAATTATGTACCTTACTGTTATTAATTAAAATGGTTAAAAATAAATAAAAATAGCTTCTAAGCAAAGAACAACTTATCAAGCTAGAATATTGCTAGGACTGTCTGGGAGTGGTCTGAGGGGTCTAATTGGATGAGCCTAATGGGAGGGATATGTAACCTGAAAACTAGCTGTTATTGGCAGAGAGGTTTGAAACTCTTTTTGTTATTGGTCTATTATACTGTCTGATGATGTCCCCAGGCATGCCAAAACTCCATCCAACCAAAGAGGTCTTTTCAACCAGCTCTTACACTTAAATGACATTATCATTTCCACAGTATTATTCGAACCTCAGTGTGGAAATATATATAAAACACACGTTTTGGGAAGCGCTGGGCCTTTAATATTCACACAAAAATACAGTACATCAATAAAGATAGTGCTTGCTACCAAGGACCTCAGAGACGATATCAAATAAATGACAGATATTACAAATATGAAATGCCAATTACATTTAACATTGTACAACCATGGTGAATGCCAGATGTTATGCTGGAACTGTGTTGTTTGTAAGACAATTTTATTTTTGGACTATGTCTTTTCCTCATCCATTCACTATCTGGACATCCTGCACTCCTGCACCATTCTTCATTCACCTACTTGGCTGTAAGGTTCTGGCTATTTTACATGCTGTATGAATCATATAGAATAACCAACACTAATTCAATAGAAATAGATTACATATTTACATTTTATTATCGTATTATTTTCACTCACTTAACAGAAAAATCCAACATACAAAACACATAAATACAGCATTATCTAAATAGAAAATAATACTCTTTAGAAATTATTTACATTTAGCTATTACTATGTATAGTTTTTAGAGTGCATTCTATTACTGTGTGCTGTAGCTGAGCTACTGTGAAGGAGCAGAGGGCAACAGAGGGCCAATGAGAGAGTCCAGCTCTAACACCTCTGACATCAAGTCAGTAACTTCAGAAAACATCATATACTCAACCGACCTTCCACTCAGGACGCCATTCTAAGCAACACAGATTTAACAGAGATCATATTTTTCATAATATCACTCCTATCATCCAGTCACTCAACACCTGTGGTGTTTCCACTTGCGCGCAGCCACTGTGATGCTGTTGTTCTTCTTGTGCCAGGGGAAGAGGCGGGTGAGGGCCAGGGTGCCATCGGACTGCACAGCGCCAGTCAGCAGGTAGAGCTGGACACGGCCGGGCCGGACCAGTACGTTGGCACAGGGCAGGTTGATGAGCAGCCACTGCTGGAGGAGGTGCTGGGTGTCGTAGGGAAGCAGGGGGCCCTGGCGGATAAACTCTACCCGGCCCTCCACCTCAAACTCTGGTTCCCCTGAGGGCAGGCGCCGGCGAGACAGCTTGGCTGTTACAGCTGAGGGAGGAGAGAGTGGACAGAAGGTGAGTATGCTAGCTGAGACAGAAGTACACACATATGTATGGTACAAATATACACACTAATAAACTTGCATAACATACTAATCAGTGTAAACATACACATATATACAGTACATTATTGCACATGCTTACCAAAGTCATCCTGGCACAGAGCATCCAGAACTGTCTTCAGTGAAGGGTGCTCCTCCACGGAAGGACATGCTTGGCATGCAGGCTTAGGCAATGCTTTGGCGAGGTGGCTGTTGCTGTGTTTGGGGTGGGGGGTCAGGCACATGTCTTCCTGGGTAGGGAAGCGGTCACAGTCTAGCGCCTCTGGCCAGACTTGGCCCTGACAGGCCAGTACTGGGGCACAGCTGTCCCTGACGGCCACACACAGGCTACGGCACGGCTGGATAAAACTGGAGATGGAGAGACAGACACGGGGTCATGTTCCATTGTAAACACACTGAGGGTGAAATATAAGTGATGGAGGAGTGGATAGTTCCCTCTTGAGAAGGAGTTGGCAGTGGGATGTTCTCAAGGGGAAGGTAATAGGGAAATAGACAAGAGAGAAGGAAGAGAGCAGCCTAGTATGGAGAGAGAAAGACACACACACACACAGGAAGGACATAGAAAGATAGAAGAGGACATGTATAGGTAAAAGGCAAACAAAAGCTACAAACTTACGCGTCGAGGCAGACGGGCGCGATGAGGGAGCAGAGGAAGGCCTGGGCCTGGGGATGGCAACCGGTCTGCAGCAGGGGTCTCCAGTCCTCCGAGCGGGGAACCACCTCGCCCTCTAGGCTGCTGTGCCCCAGCAAGTTAGGCAGCCTCATCTCCGAGTAGCCCACGTCCTGGCACACACTCATCTGGTGGGGGATAGGCACACAGCGGGTCGACTGACCCAGGTCAAAGCCCCAGGCTGGGGCCAGGAGAACCAGGAGAGTCAGGGTGAAGGAGAAGAGATCCATCGTGAAGAGAAACAAAGTCCTGACTGAAAATCCAATTAAGGAGAAGACAGGTGCTGTTGTTGCTTGCTGTAGGAAAGGTAATGTCTCTCTGTGCCAGTTGCCTCCCTCTATATATACAACCAGCCCAGCCCCATCAGACTGTTATCAACCACCTATCAAAGAGGCTGGGACGAGGTGTGAGAGGAGACAACAGCTAGTTTTGTGATGACTGCAGACATAGGGGGTAATAGTGAATGGAGGCGGGGGGCATTATGAGAGCAATCACAGCCAAGGCATTACAATGCAAAACTATCAGTCTCCGGGGCTTATTTTCGCCATTAAATCTATTGACTTTTACATTAGAAATACCTCCTGCTGATGGGTTCACATAAGACACTTTGCTGAGCAGTTATGTATTCATGTATATATAATTTTTGTCTTGTGAGCCATTGTTTTGAGAACACTGCTGTAAAGACAGAAGTACATGAAACACACATGTATATTTGAGACAAAGTTCTGAAACATTGACTGGCATTTAAATATGACATGTGAAATCAAGAATGTTTATAATTCATATTTTACTCAGGAGAAACAGTGTAGGCTCATTTCTTCTGTGTAGACAGACAGGCAGTCTCCTCAATATTGAGTCTCTTTCATGTCTCCTCCTTTGCTAATTTGAGGGTTTCCTGAGAAGAAGGGTCCTGATCCCAGAGCCCAGCTCTGATCACACTCCCTTTAGCGGAGTCGTGTTTCTGTCTGGCTCACTGGGCTTTGATGTGACCCTAGATTACAGTCTGATGCACATGCTAAATGCTACAACAACAGCAAGCTACAGCTCTGTCTACCTACTGTAGCAATCAGATCAAACTTGACTGCAGCAGACAGACACATACTTTTTAATCAGGCAAATCAGTTAAGAACAAATTCTTATTTACAATGACGGCTTACCCCTAACCCAGACGACACTCGGCCAATTGTGTGCCACCCTATTGGATTCCCAATCATGGCTGGTTGTGATACAGCCTGGAATCGAACCAGGGTATGTAGTGACGCCTCTTACACTGAGATTCAGTGCCTTAGACCGCTGCGCCATTCGGGAGCCCCCAGACAATCATGTAATGACATACACTCCCCTCCATATTTATTTGGACAGTGAAGCTAAAATGTGTCAATGTTGCTCTGTAATCGTACATAGAAGTGATGATTAATGATCTTTGTTCCTCTGTAACTTTCTCACTCATCATTATTCAGGATTCATTAATTGTTAGATACTATTGCACTGTTGGTGCTAAGAACACAAGCATTTCGCTACACCCGCAATAACATCTGCTAAATATGTGTATGTGACCAATAAAATGTGATTTGATTTGATTCATGTAGAAGTGTTCAGAAACATCAGCTGTTCTTATTTACAAGAGAAGTGACAAAAAAATTACACAAGAGGCTTACATTAATGTCATTCAGTTCCTATTGGACAAAACATAATCCGAAAAACAACCAAAACAAACTACAAATGCATCCAACAAGTTTGTAGAGTCACAAGTTTGATGTAGTCATTGCTTGCTAGGAATATAGGACCAAATAATACACTTTTGACTACCTTAATACAGTATAAGTGAATTCATCCAAATACTTACAGAAAACAAAACACACATAAAAAAATACTAGATACATGAAGGGATTTAATTTCTAAAAGGTAAATTATATATATATGTGAAAGTATACCGTAAAATAAAAGGTGACATTCTGTACTGTTGCCTCATATGAAACATTTCAGATCTCAAAATCTCAAATTCAAAATGCTGTATGTTGTCAAATTTTAGCTTCACATTCCAAATAAATATGGAGGGGAGTGTAAATCTTGTACCTTATGTTGCAATGACATTCAAAACATACAATTTCTCTTGCCAATTATTGACACTTTCAAATCATAGAGCCAACTTCACTATTTTACTTTTAAAAAGCTTGTGCAAAAAGTAACTACGCAATTTCTTACCTTTTCTGCTTTATATCTCACGTTAGGGCAGTGGTTCTCAACTCCTGTCCTCATATACCCCCAACAGTACACATTTGTATTGTAGTCCCTGACAAGCACATCTGATTCAACTTGTGAGTTAATCATCAGGCCCTCACCTAGTTGATTCAGCTATGTTTGTCCAGGGCTACAACAAAAATGTGTTTTGTTGGGGTTACTCGAGGACCGGAGTTGGGAACCACAACATTAGGGTATAAAAAGTATTCAAGGAAATCCTGGAGAAGGATGATTATCACAGAAAAATGATTTCATTACAGTTTGGGAGGAACACTGTGTCATATGGGTGGCAGACAGCCACAGGATGCTCCTACCCTCTCATCCTACCTTCTCATCAGACAACTAGAAGAGATCTCCCACTGCGATGCAGACTGGTGGTCCAGGCTCTGCTTCTAATGACATGCCGCTTCTCTCACTCCCTCCGTCTCGCACAAACTTCTAATGGCAGCACAAAATTAAAGCACAGTTGATAAGTAACTCAATTCAAACCACGTTCAGATGTGTATCTCTGATGGGTTTGCGCCCAGAGGGCTTGAGTCAGTAATAGGGCTTGGTCTGAGTGCTGCCACATGCACAAGGAACAGTACCAAGGCTCAGACTGTAGAAGTGCCAGGCAAATCAATCTAAGCCCCAGGGCCTATATTCATAAAGCGTCTCAGAGTAGGAGTGCTGATCTAGGATCGCATTCCTTACGATATTAAATGCAAAACTGATCCTAGGGCAGTACCCCTTCTCTAAGACTCTTTCTATTCTATTCTACTGTATCTTAGTTTGTGCCGCTCTGACATTGCTTGTCCATATATTTATATATTCTTAATTCAATTCCTTTACTTAGATTTGTGTGTCTTGTGTGTATTGTTGTGAAATTGTTAGATATTACTTATTATATAATACTGCACTGTTGGAGCCAGAAACACAAGAATTTCGCTACACCCACAATAACATCTGCTAAACACGTGTATGTGACCAATACAAATTGATTTTATTTGATTTATGAACATAGGCTCAGTCTGGCTGGCCCCTATCTCTCCCACAGCCTTCATTCTCCAGTCAGAGCGCCATCGGCCTCAGCCAAGCGGCCATCCCGTAAGGCTTTGGTGCCTGCCCAGCCCCAGTCTGATCTGAGCCGGGGCCCTGGGTTCAGACGATGAGACTAACTGAGGGGCCTAACTGGGCAATTAGAGTCACAGACCAATTTTTCAGAACAATAGTGTCATACGTTTAACAAGCTGCCTCTGCCATTATCCCTGCAGGGGACTGTTTTTCTTTCTAACGGCCCCCCTGCTTGTCTGTAGACGGTGTGTTTGTGTTGGTAATGGGGACTACGGTTCCTTTGGGCACCTGTCTATCAAAGACCAGTAAGGAGTCACAGGGGCACACTCCCACACAGACAAATATGTTCACTGATGATCACATTGGTTAACATAGTAGTCTTTATGTTAATGGTCATCTTATTCGGTATGGTTTTATTGTACAAAAGGGGTTCAGACAAACTGGTCATTGAATCAGGACTGCACTAGCGGAATGAGCTCTGTACACTTCCAACCACTTCTCTACTGTTAAACCTATGTGTCCATGTCAGCAAGTTTTCATTTACCTCTCACCTGGCAAGCAAAAAGAATGACAAACCAAAAACTCTTTATATTGAAATGTCAAACAATAGTACTTGGAGCTGTGGATCATTTGTAGGTATGTTAGCTTGGCTATCCTGAGAGTAGTCAGTCAGCATGTTGCCCCTTCCATACAGAATGCCTAAAACATGGGAGAAACGCATTAAACTGTTGTCTTTTCCACCTGCATGTAGTCAACACAACTTCTTAGCAAGGTTAATATAGTAAACTAAAACTTATACAAAAATAATGAAAAAAATATTTAGTCAACCGAAATAAAATAATTAACAAACCAGTTTGAAAAATTCTAACTACACAAAAACTATTATCGTTGAAACCAAAAATAAAATAGAAGTTTGACTTTTTTTCCCCCTAAACTTTGGTCAGAAATGGGGGTTTCAAGCTTTTGTGAAGTTTTCAAGCTATTGAAGCTGGCAGGTAAATGTTGTTAGGAGATGGTGGTTTCAAATAGCCTTAGAAATCAGTAGCTAACTTGATAATTCTTACAAGTTAAAAACCATTGGATTGGTGTAAACCCCTACTCCTCATTGGCGTAAACCCCTACTCCTCATTGGTGTAAACCCCTACTTCTCATTAGTGTAAACCCCTACTCCTCATTAGTGTAAACCCCTACTCCTCATTGGTGTAAACCCCTACTCCTCATTGGTGTAAACCCCTACTCCTCATTGGTGTAAACCCCTACTCCTCATTAGTGTAAACCCCTACTCCTCATTGGTGTAAACCCCTACTCCTCATTAGTGTAAACCCCTACTCCTCATTGGTGTAAACCCCTACTCCTCATTAGTGTAAACCCCTACTCCTCATTGGTGTAAACCCCTACTCCTCATTGGTGTAAACCCCTACTCCTCATTGGTGTAAACCCCTACTCCTCATTAGTGTAAACCCCTACTCCTCAATAGTGTTAACACCTACTCCTCATTGGTGTAAACCCCTACTCCTCATTAGTGTAAACCCCTACTCCTCATTGGTGTAAACCCCTACTCCTCATTAGTGTAAACCCCTACTCCTCATTGGTGTAAACCCCTACTCCTCATTGGTGTAAACCCCTACTCCTCATTGGTGTAAACCCCTACTCCTCATTAGTGTAAACCCCTACTCCTCATTGGTGTAAACCCCTACTCCTCATTGGTGTAAACCCCTACTCCTCATTGGTGTAAACCCCTACTCCTCATTGGTGTAAACCCCTACTCCTCATTAGTGTAAACCCCTACTCCTCATTGGTGTAAACCCCTACTCCTCATTGGTGTAAACCCCTACTCCTCATTGGTGTAAACATGGGCGAGAGAGAGTTACCATATTTTTTTGCACCAGTCCCGGCGCTATTCCTTTTAAATCCAAGTCACAGATACTTTATCATATAAACCTAACCTTTGATCTGACTCATTACTTTATCTATTACTTCACCCCCAGTTGTAAGAAGTGACATCCCCAAAAAACACCATACAACACAAATGTCTTCTAGCCTCCCAGGCATGCTTTCTGTTCCAAACACTAAAACTATATTGGAAACAGAAGTAAAAACTAGCAAATCAGGTCTGAAAACATACTGAAACTACACTTAAAAACAAAAATAAAAACACATACTATAACCCTGCCTCTTAGGTCCCTGGTTGTTATTTAGCCTGCTGGCAGTGAAGGGGGACCATTCTATTGAGTGACTATTATTTTTAAGTGTCTCAGACACTGTTGAGCAATGTGAGTAACAGCATATGCTAGGCTGCAGGAGACAGTGTGTCTAAACAGCCCCAGTGGGGCAGGCAGGCAGCGTCTGTCTGTGTCTGCCTATAGGTCCACCCGGAGACTGGATGTGACAACTGAGTGCTACTGACAGGCTGACTCTCCTGTGGCAGTCAGCCCTGGTGGAGCCCAGCGAGAAAGTAGAGGAGAGGGGGTGGTGCTAGGACTGAATCACAATAGGACTCTAATGAGTAGGGAGGAGACAGCTTTTATTTGAATGTGCCACACTGTCAGGGAGCTTCAGACCCTGTTTACCTGAGGAGCTCTTTGATGTGGGACTCAGGTACCATGGTACGGTCCCAGTACCTCTCTTACTCATGATAGGTTTCTCACAGGTAGTCACTGGCACCAGTCCTCTTCTATTATAGCAGGATGTTTCTAAAGCACACCTTTGGAAGTGTTGCTTGATATAGACTCATTGTCAATACAACACTGATCTAGCTAGCACAATATGAAATAGACACTGGTGTCAAAGTCCAATAACCCAATAAGAAGAAAAATCAACACCAAAGGTTTGTATCATCATATGTACTACTGCCAACCAGTGGACTGCATGACAACTGCATCTAAAGTTTGCTCTTACAGCGGAGTGGAATTGGAGTGCATTCTCCAAAGACATCTCCATACATATTTCATTGATTAACACATACGCAGCTTACTGTGTAGATTAACAAATGTAGAGGGCCAAGTCATGATAATGTGATAAATGAATGAAGAAAACTATATTTGAACATAATAGGACAGATAGTGCTGGAGTGATGGACAGCTGAGCAGTAGTGAGCACAGCAAACTCTCTCACTCCTCTTTCTCACTGGCAGCTCTGAGGAGAAAGTAAGAGATTTGTGTGTTTTATTACTGACTAATTAAAGTTTCTTGCTTTGACTCATGTTTTATTAAATTGTGTGTGTGTGTGTGTGTGTGGTGCATAATACACTCCAAACACACCTGTGTGCAGCCCTGATAGAGGTTGGCGGTCACTCAAAAGAGTACTGGAGGAGAGGGTTGAAGCATGGGTACTTGACTATGGAGGAGCGGGTTCCCCATGACGATGAGCAGGGCTTTGGGCCGAACGACTGCCATGCTGAAGCGCTTGGGGTTGGACAGCAATCACAGGATGCTTTGCAGGTCGTCACACTGCACTGACTCATTCTCCCTCACCTGGAACAAGAGGTCATTTATTTAGATGTATTAAGATAGGTGTCAATTGCATCTACAATTCAGTCAATTCAGCAAGTGAAGTGATACACAACTCGTACAAAATGTCACGACTTCCGCCGAAGTTGGCTCCCCTGCCTGTTCGGGCGGTGCTCGGCGGTCGTCGTCCCCGTCCTAATAGCCGCTACCGATCCCTTTTTCATTTGTCTGTTGGTTTTGTCTTATTAGGTTCACCTGTGTATATTTTAGTTTAATTAGCTTCCCTATATGTAGTAGTTTGACCCGCCCTTGTTTTGTGCGGGATTGTTTTTTGTTACTCTGTTGGATGTGGTTTTCATGTGTGTATTCTCCGGACTGTTTGGTCCTGTGTTTGGACTGGTCTGTTCTATGCCAAATGTATGTTAGCGTGACCATTTTTTGGTCGGAGAATAAATCATGATATACTGAACCCTGCTCTCTGCGCCTGATTCCAACCCACCACTCCTAGTATCCCGTGACACAAAAGTGACACATTGTTTTTTTTATATTTCAGAATGTATTCCCTGAATTGAAAACGAATGGACCTGAGACCCTGTAAAGGGAAATTAGTCAAGTTCAATAATGAAGGAGGGGAATGTTACCGTGGACAAGATGATGACCAGGAACTCCTACACAGAGCCCAGCTTGATGTCAGACAGGCCCACCCTGTGGAGCAGCACACGGATCTTCTCTGGCTGAGGAGCAGAGGTTCAGGTGGTCAGACCGGTCAGTCCGGTGTTCAGGGTTAAGGGAGATGGACCACTGTACTAGTTGTGACAGAATAATGAACTTGTTATGGGTTTTTTAGGATTTTTACAGCAATACTAGGCAAGTAACAAGTAAACTGTAACAGAATGGTACCCACTGTTGACAGTCTAAATGGTCATGCCATACTGACCTGTTTCCTGTAGGGAGCAAGAATGCCATTGTCAGTGGCAGCTACAGGATTGTAGAGCTTCTTGGCCAGCTGGCAGCAGTACAGCATCATCTGTACCGCCTCTCCAGGGTTGAACCACAAAGGGTTGTTGCCCTCTCTCATCTCTGTGACTGGCATTATTGGTGTTCAACGTCTAGGCTCGATGCCGACAAGATAGGAAAACCTGTATTTGTCAAAATGTTCTCAACATGTCAGTGGGAGACGAGGAGAGGAAACGCAGACATTGAGAAATGGGAGGACAGAGGACATGACGAAGACACAATCAATCAATCAATCAAATGTATTTATAAAGCCCTTTTTACAAAGCAAGCAATGCAGATGTAGAAGCACGTTGGCTAGGAAAAACTCCCTAGAGAGGCGGGAACCTAGGAAGAAACCCAGAGAGGAACCAGGCTCTGAGGGGTGGCCAGTCCTCTTCTGGCTGTGCTGGGTGGAGATTATAACAGTTCATGGCCAAGATGTTCAAACGTTCATAGATAACCAGCAGGGTCAAATAATAATAATCACAGTGGTTGTAGAGGGTGCAACAGGTCAGCACCTCAGGAGTAAATGTCAGTTGGCTTTTCATTGCCGATCATTCAGAGTTAGAGACAGCAGGTGCGGTTGAGAGAGTGAGTTGAAAACAGCAGGTCCGGGACAAGGTAGAACGTCCGATGAACAGGTCAGGGTTCCATAGCCGCAGGCAAAACAGTTGAAACTGGAGCAGCAGCACGACCAGGTGGACTGGGAACAGCAAGAAGTCAACAGGCCAGGTACTCCTGAGGCATGGTCCTAGGGCTCAGGTCCCCCGAGAGAAGAGAAAGAGAAAGAAAGAGAAAGAGAGAGAAAGAGAGAGAGAGAATTAGAGGGAGCATACTTAAATTCACACAGGACACTGGATAAGACAGGATAAATACTCCAGATAGAACAGACTGACCCTAGCCCTCCGACACATAAACTATTGCAGCATAATTACTGGAGGCTGAGACAGGAGGGGTCGGGAGACACTGTGGCCCTGTCCAACGATACCCCCGGACAGGGCCAACCAGGCAGGATATAAGCCCACCCACTTTGCCAAAGCACAGTCCCCACACTACTAGAGGGATATCTTCAACCACCAACTTCTAACCTGGGACAAGGCCGAGTATAGCCCACGAAAATCTCCCACATGGCACGAACCCGAGGGGGGCGCCAACCCGGACAGGGAGATCACGTCAGAGACTCAACCCACTCAAGTGACGCACCCCTCCTGGGGACAGCATGGAAGAGCACCAGTAAACCAGTGAGTTAGCCCCCGTAATAGTGTTAGAGGCAGAGAATCCCAGTGGAATCCCACAAGGATTCAAGGAAAGACTATTGAGAAAGATCCCATTGTCTTGAGTCTATTTTGGACAGAAAAGACAGAAAGAAACATAACGAGAGAGCGAGAGAAACAGATAGAGCCCTCATCCTGACTCCATGGAATCCCTTGATGGACAGATGGACCTCTGGGCCCTGACACACAGCTTCCCACTGTAAAACAGTCTAAAGGGCAGGGCCAGGAAGGCCTCCTGGGAACGGTAGTTATACACCAGCTTTGTCACCTGGAGGGAGAAGAGAGGACACAATGAGAATGCAATAAACTTTGGAGCCACCTATTTACAATGTGATCCTGTGTGGCTCAGTCGGTAGAACATGGTGCTTGCAATGCCTAGGGTTGAGGGCTCGATATCCGCTGGGGCCACCCATAAGTTGTTTTGAATAAAAGTGTCTGTTAAACATTATATTACAATGCAAGACAAAACATTATGTATAAGAAGATGTATCATTTGGATTCAGTTGGTGACTCACTATGCATGATTTAGATGACCATGGCACTGACAGGGAGTGTGTGTGTGTGTGTGTGTGTGTGTGTGTGTGTGTGTGTGTGTGTGTGTGTGTGTGTGTGTGTGTGTGTGTGTGTGTGTGTGTGTGTGTGTGTGTGTGTGTGTGTGTGTGTGTGTGTGTATTCACCAGCTTTGGGTTGTATCCCCCACTCTCTCTTATGTACAGGGGGTTGGTCATCAGTCTCTCCAGCATGGACACCCCATGGCCCAATGCCTGCGCCAGCTTGGTCTTCACAATTGGACCCACCTGCCTGGGGTCTCCAGACAGAACTATGTGAAAGGTGGGGGTAGCAACAGAACATATGATTCACTTTTTGATCAAGAGGCCACAAAATATGGTTATGACTTCTGTCAGTTATGTGATGTGCAATGTTTTTCAATGGTTGCACCACTTTAGTAAGGGTGTTCCAGTTTTTTTGTGGTTGTAGTGTACTCTGTTTAGTCTAACCTGTCCGTCTCTCTCTGACAGAAGCCCTAGGGGGATCAATGCCACACTGAGGAATAAACAACAACTTTCATTATTTTAATACATGTAGTATTGTGATCCTCTTCAGAGTAGTTCTTCTGTTGATGAAGGAGGTTAACAATGGACCTTAAAGGCCCAGTGCAATCCGAAATGTGATTTTCCTGTGTTATATATGTCCACACTATGAGGTTGGAATAATACTGTGAAATTGTGAAAATTATGATACTGCACTTCTACTGTAACAACTGTTTGAAAAGACGGCCTGAAAATCCAGCCTGTTTTGATGGGAAGGAGTTTTGTTAATAGACCAATAGATCAAACATTTTCCAATAACAGCTAGTTTTCCATTTCCTCCACACTCAGACTCTTCCCCGACAGTCCTAGCAACAACAAAAAAAACAATCACAGTAAGGTACTTTCATTTTTTACCCAGAAATTATTTGATATTGAGATAGAAATGGCTGCATTGGACCTTTAACATAAGGGAGCCTTGTTATCTTCTTGTCCCTTACACACGCCCAATCTGGTAGAGAAGGCCAGCGGTGGTACAGGTACTGACCACGAACCTGTCCAAGGAAGCATATCGGATGTCCTTCCCAGCCCGAGAGTACTGCCTTATAACCTCAGGGATTGCCTAAAGGAGATACAGACAGAGGCATAAACTGGTAGAGAAAATGGGATCGAGGCGGTGGGTGCAGTACCTCTTCCAGTCGACAGGAGGTGTTGACGCGGGCCAAGCTCGTAGCGTGCAGGAACCCACTGTCATGGAGCTGGATACAGATGAGGTCAGCAGCACTGTTGAAGAGAGTGCACACCAGAACATAACTACTGGGCAGGTGGTAACACACCTACAGAATGGAAACAAGAGGAGACATTTCACTGTTTATCCAGAGAACTAGAATGAGGGCAACTTTTGTAAATAACCAAATACAACCAATTACAAGTAACTTGACTGAGCTTGCCAGGTGCAATGGAATCAATGGAACATGGTTACCGTGCAACTCCTGCACATCTGGCACTCCAGGCAGGGCAGGCTGAACCAAACAGTCCAGTATTTCAATGAAAACAAATACTATTTGAACGCGGGTCTGGTTGTCAAACCTCTTCCCTGTCCTTGCACCCCATTGGTGGAACGAGCTTCCCCCTGATGCTAGGACAGCAGAGTCCCTGCCCATCTTCCAAAAACCTCTGAAACCCTACCTCTTTAAAGAAGATCTTAAATAAGACATCACAGTCTTATTATGATTATGTTCCTCCTATAGCTCCTCCCGACAGCCTCCTATGCCAGACAGGGAATAAAGTTATCTGGGTTGAGAAGAAGAAATAGTGAGACAAAATACTAAATATACTGGAAATGGGGATTGGGAAGAAAATGCAACTCAAAGGTACCACTTGTCAACACTGGGTCAACCTGTCAACACAAATATTATCATACATAATCCATATACTGTCAAAACTTCACTTTCTCTATGCTAGAGGAACAGAGCTCAACACTTCCAGGAACAACATGTTTTCTTAACGTTTAAACTGCACTTTTTTATTGTTTAAACAAAATCATAAAATGACATGAATTCACAATTCAGATATGGTTCTGCCAGGGGGCAATACAGTTCAATCTACCTCAGTCCTGGTTAACTACCTACCGGTTGTCACTAGTTCCCACAGTCACAAATTTATAGAAGACGCCTATTTCTACGATTTCGCTTCTTAAAATCTGATTTTAAACCTATCCCTAAACTTAATCACACTACTGACCTCCTTATGCCTAACCTTAAATTACGACCAAAAATAAAATAAAACATTTCATGAATTTTTACAATATAGTCTATTTGACTTTGTGGCAACTAGGGGAAACCCTACCAGACGGCTCTCCCCTTACTCCTGTTCCCCCACCCACTCAGCAGCAATGGTATTAATGCAGTTTTAGGTTCTCTGTTGTGTGCCTCTCCTCCATGATCTCAGTTGAAGTCCCACTACTCATCAATATTATGGCTCGTTGCAGTGATGTATGACAGCATGTTCATAGACATCCAACAATCTGTTGTTAATGCCACACATGGTGTTTGAGAGCTTGTGCTTTGTGCTTGCTGAGCAACCATTGTACAATTTTTCCATCAGGGTCGTCACAGTTTTTCGACATGGCTTCTTGTAGTCTGGTTCTAGATATGCCATTAGGGTGTTGAAGCTGACATCCTCTACCATTGACAAAAGCTTGATATCAACTACAATCACTTCTGTAATCAGCAATGATTTTCTCCCTTGCTGCCAACAACGGGTTGGGTCTCACAGTGTCTCCCTAACAGGATTGCACCTGTACTGTCACTGCAGCTCAATTCAACCTCACAAAGTTTGCATTTCATCACCATAATTTGCAAATAAATTCATTAAAAATCCTACAATGTGATTTTCTGGATTTTTTCTCTCATTTTGTCTGTCATAGTTGAAGTGTACCTATGATGAAAATTACAGGCCTCTCCCATCTTTTTAAGTGGGTGAACTTGCACAATTGGTGGCTGACTAAATACTTTTTTGCCCCACTGTACGTGGCAAATAATTTAAAAGATGCATATCAAATCAAATCAAATCCAATTTTATTTGTCACATACACATGGTTAGCAGATGTTAATGCGAGTGTAGCGAAATGCTTGTGCTTCTAGTTCCGACAATGCAGTAATAACCAATAAGTAATCTAGCTAACAATTCCAAAACTACTACCTTATAAACACAAGTGTAAGGGGATAAAGAATATGTACATAAAGATATATGAATGAGTGATGGTACAGAGCGGCATAGGCAAGATACAGTAGATGGTATTGAGTGCAGTATATACATATGAGATGAGTATGTAAACAAAGTGGCATAGTTAAAGTGGCTAGGGATACATGTATTACATAAAGATGCAGTAGATCTTTATTCATATATTATCCTACTAACGTTACAGCATCGTTGCATGAGCTTTTTGTTGAATTTGTTGAATTTGTTGAATTTTTATTTGACCCTTTATGATGATGATCGGGACCTGTTAGTGGTCATATTGTGATAACTGAAAGTTGTAGAAAAAAAAATCCTACGTGTTTTGGTTAGGGATTTTTTCTAAACGTTAACAATCCCAATGTCGTTTAAACAATCACACCCCTACCCAGAACCTGTTGAAGGTGAACGTCTAGAGGCTTTCCCATGTAGCCATGCGGAAACTCATGTTCACCCTCAGACTCACTTCCTCATTTTTGATCTGTGAAATACAACACAAGAAGTCATAGGCTAGGGACTTCATCTAGCTACACAGGAGAGAGGTGTAATTCAACAATGTGGACCAAACTGTCAATAATTCAACATGTTACATGCAACATGTCAGTTACTGGGTACAGTAACTAGGTTAGGAAAAAAAGCATTTCTGATTATGCAGAATGTTAGTGGACAGCTTAATCAATGTTATCTGTATTATTCTATAGAGAAATGTGGATTGTAGGCTGAACATACTGTACTTCATTACATAATACAGAACAGAGACAGTGAGGTGGATGTGAAGCCATCACAGTGACCATCTGGGCAGCTTGAGGAGGGGGCAGTGGGGCTGCCGAGCAGTAGGGAGCGAAGTGCTGGAGAAGACTCTCCTCTTTACTGCCAACTGTGACCTAAAGGCACCTCCCAATGGTGAAAGAGGGAAGTGCAGCAGCAGCTCTGCACAACACCCCAAGTTCCTAGAATAGGACTTTTTTTGTTACCTTTATTTAACTAGGCAAGTCGGTTAAGAACAAATTCTTATTTACAATGATGGCCAAACACGGACAACGCTGGACCAATTGTGCACCGCCCTATGGGACTCCCAATCACGGCTGTGGATGTGATACAGCCTGGAATTGAACCAGGGACTGTAGTGATGCCTCTTGCACTGAGATGTAGTGCCTTAGACCGCTGCGCTACTCAGGAGGATGGAGGGACACAAATCATTGTTCAAAAAACGGAATCTCCATATGCAATTGATTCAGACAGATAATAGATAAAAGACAGCATTACATGTGATGCTACCAGAAATTGACGACCATGAATTGACGACCATGACCAGGAAGCCTGGACCGCAGGTAGAGCGCAGGGCCCACTATGGGGGTGCGCTTTCCGGATAGGCCCTGAACACCTCCATATTGGATCTGTGTTAGAGCAGGGTGCTGTAGGACTCCATTTCTTTGTACCGGTGGGTCTGTCACAGTACCTAGGGTGAACTGCTCTTCTGAGTCTCAGCCAGCAAACTCACAGCACTTCAGTCTATGGGTCTCTAAGCCTTGGTTCCTGTCATGAGAAAAATAATGATACAACTCATAATAAAATTATATTCAGCAAGTCTTGGTAGGACAATGATGCTACAAATAGTGCATAAATGTTATTAAAATCAACACATCAGGGTAATACCGATTGACAGGGTGGTTCTATGTCATTTAATACAGGTAGAAACTCAGTTACTGACCCCACTGTATCAAGACCACTAGCTCCCGGCTCTCTACTAGCAGCAGTGTCCCGAAGTGTGTCTTGTCGCTGACCACCAGGTGCCCCTTGTCGTCCAGGAGACTATTGATTTCCGCCTCTGGGATTGACCTAGAATTGGCAGCATTCATACTGTCAGAGTAAAAAGACCAGAGTAATGGTGGAGGTTAGTGGCCGAGTCGTTAAAGCGTCAATCTGCAGTTCAAATAAAACACAATAAAAAAATGTCATGTACACAGTTTACAGCAGGTATAAAAGGTGCAGTGAAATGCTTGCGTGTTAGCTCCCTCAACATTGCAGAACAATATCAATAATAATAACAAATCTATAAAAAAATAACAAATAATTAGGGGAGGTAATGTATAGTAATACATCTGATATGTACACAATATGATATACAGTATAAATTATAAATGTGCCATGTATGACTGGGTTGCAGAAGTTCAAACAATAACAAAGCACCACCCTGCCACTGTTTTGGTAAAAAACTGAGGGATGAGGCTGGAGAAACGTAACCACTTAAATTTATAGACATCAAAATTAGTTTGAACCATGTTGAGGCTATACAGTGTTTGTTCACATTTAGATTTTTTTCACAAAAAATGGAGTAAAAGAAGCTTGTATTTTGGGTTCTGATGGGGTACAACAGATTAACTAAGCTCAGGAGGCATTTCTAAGTTATATTCTTCAAGAATCAATGGATATGTATGATTAAATTTAAAGTATTCTTCTCAGCATTCTTCTCCGCCTGAGGGACAATAAGGCATACCAAAAAGGAAGCACAATGACAAACATTGGATGTGTCGGAATACTCTTCAACAGCCTCCTGTCCTCCTAGTCTCTAGTCATTGACAACTGGTGATTTGAAGTGTCCCATGCCTGTGGTAAGGAATTTCACCTGTTTATGGTAAGGAAGGACAGGATACAGGGTAAGGAAAGTAATCAGAGACAATGACTCATCTTCATACATAACGAAACAAAGTGTCAAAGTGTCTCATCCTCAGTGCTCTCAACCCTCCTTGGGCACTGCCAGGCCATTGTGTCAGTTTAAAACTAGCAGTTCACAGAATTGTCCATTTAAAAACATTTTGCCAATTTATTCATTACTATATTTAGCTAACATTAGATAGTTCATCCTGAGATTCTTACCTTTGCCTCTATTTGACAGGATCGTCCTGATCACCATGGTATTTGTAGTTCTTTATGATAGCTACATTAGCAGCTAATTGGCATTTTTAACAATGCAGGTAAATACAAAATATATTGTTAAAAGTCACCTTGTCCCAGAGAGATTTTCACGGCTATCAAAACGTCACTCTAGGGTAAGCCTACATGAAACACACCCCTTATTTTTTGTGTTTCTAAAATTCCCTATGGGAAACATGAAGGGTGTAAAAAAACATTGGAACCATTTCCCTGTGGGGCTCTTGCCGCATTTAAAACAACTGGGAACTCTGAAAAACACAAGGTCAAATCATGATGTCAGTGATCTCCAGGTTGGCAAGACGAAAGAGGCCAGAGTTCTCGAGTTGGAGTTCCCAGTTGGATGACCGTTCAAATCGATTTTCCCCAGTCGGAGTTCCCAGTTGCTTTGAATGCACTGAAGTCGGGAGTCCGAGATTTCCGACTTCCCAGTTGTCTTGATCTATTGACACATTAGTGTTGCTGGGAATTGTGTCGCAAAAAAACGGAAGAGTCTGCAGGAAGTTAAATAAAATGACTCTGCTGGTGGTCTAGACGGTTGGTCTTATTCTGATGGAAATTTGACAAAATATCCACAGGAAAGTATTATTAAACCAACTTCAAAAAGTGCGTATCTGTGTGTGGCTATCACAATTAGTTTTCTCATCACCTAAGGTACATGCACAAGACCGAAGTATATACACATGATGCGTGCATACTAACCGAAGTCTTGCATGTGTTTACATGGTTTTGTGCATGTGCCAGATGATAGAAATCAACAGCAGTACGGACACTCTAAAAAGTTGGGTAAATAATAATTTCCTGTGGATATTTTGTTTCACATTTCCACCAACAGAAAGACCATCCGCACAGACATCCAGTTGAGTAAGTTCAGATGTGTAATTTTATTTAATATTTAACATTCTGGCTTGTAAGGAAACGTTCAAAGTTTTAGCATTGCTTTATTTTAGAATGTACCAGAAAACTGGTATCACAGTCTCTTTTATTAGGCAACCCGGCCTGATGACTCCCTGGTGTGCCTGGCTTGAACCCACCTGGTCCTGCTCCACCTGTGACCTGTAGTATAATCATTAGTCCAAACAGTTTTGTTTTGCAACAAAAACAAGAGTTTCTATTGGACAAATTAATGTAGGTTCCTCCCTTTTATGTTCCATTTGCTTCCGTTTAAGAAATGTTTCGCAACAGAATCGGCATAATGAACATGCCCCTGCATCCTGTCACGTTCTGACCTTAGTTCTTTTGTTATGTCTTTGTTTTAGCACGGTCAGGGCATGAGTTGGGTGGGTTGTCTATGTTCTTTTTTCTATGATTTGGGATTTCAGTGTTTGGCATGGTATGGTTCTCAATCAGAGGCAGCTGTCAATCGTTGTGCCTGATTGAGAACCATACTTACGTAGCCTGTTTTCACCCTTGAGTTGTGGGTGATTATTTTTCCGTTTCAGTGTTTGCACCATTCGGGACTGTTTCGGTTTTCATTTTGATTCTCTTGTTCTTTTGTATTCATTTTCCATTAAATCACATTATGGATACATACCACACTGCATTTTGGTCCTCTGATCCTTCCTGCTAGTCCTCCTCCTCAGAGGAAGAAGAAACCCGTTACAGAATCACCCACCACCAAAGGACCAAACAGCATGGTAAAGGGCAGCAGCAGCGATCTCCAGACTCCTGGACATGGGAGGAGATTTTGGACGGCAAAGGACCCTAGGCACAGGCTGGGGAATATCGCCGCCCCAAGGCAGAGCTGTAGAGACACCTTTTGCAGCAATTACAGCTGCAAGTCTCTTGGGGTATGTCTCTATAAGCTTGGCACATCTAGCCACTGGGATTTTGCCCATTCTTCAAGGCAAAACTGCTCTAGCTCCTTCAAGTTGGATGGGTTCCGCTGGTGTACAGTAATCTTTAAAAGTCATACTACAGATTCTCAATTGGATTGAGGTCTAGGCTTTGACTAGGTCATTCCAAAAAATGTAAATGTTTCCCCTTAAACCACTTGAGTGTTGCTTTAGCAGTATGCTTAGGGTCATTGTCCTGCTGGAAGGTGAACCTCCGTCCCATTCTCAAATCTCTTCAAGACTGAAACAGGTTTCCCTCAAGAATTTCCC
Organism: Oncorhynchus clarkii lewisi; assembly: GCF_045791955.1. NCBI lineage: Eukaryota > Metazoa > Chordata > Actinopteri > Salmoniformes > Salmonidae > Oncorhynchus > Oncorhynchus clarkii. Next base: position 17,061,729 of record NC_092150.1, on the reverse strand, counting down.
TGTAGTTTCCCAGTCCCTGCGGATGAAAAACATCCCCACAGCATGATGCTGCCACCACCATGGTGGTGGTGTTCTCGAGGTGATGAGAGGTGTTGGGTTTGTGCCAGACATAGCGTTTTCCTTGATGGCCAAAAAGCTCAATTTGAGTCTCATCTGACCAGAGTACCTTCTTTCATATGTTTGGGGAGTCCCACATGTCTTTTGGCGAACACCAAACGTGTGGCTTTTTTCTGGCCACTCTTCCCAGCTCTATGGAGTGTACAGTTTAAAGTGGTCCTGTGGACAGATACTCCCATCGCCGCTGTGGAACATTGCAGCTCCTTCAGGGTTATCGTTGGTCTCTTTGTTGCCTCTCTGATTAATGCCCTCCTTGCCTGGTCCTTGAGATTTGGTGGGCAGGTTTGTTGTGGTGCCTTATTTTTTCCATTTTTAATAATGGATTTAATGGTGCTCTGTGGGATGTTCAAAGTTTCTGATATAATATTTTTTATCCCAAGCCTGACCTGTACTTCTCCATAACCTCGTCCCTGACCTGTTTGGAGAACTCCTTGGTCTTCATGGTACCGCTTGCTTGGTGGTGTTGCAGACTCTGGGGTCTTTTAGACAGGTGTATATATATGCTGAGATCATGTGACAGATCATGTGACACTTACAGTAAATTGCACACATTTGGAATTTATTTAACTAATTATGTGACTTCTGAAGGTAATTGGTTGCACCAGATATTGTTTAGGGGCTTCATAGTAAAGGGAGTGATTACATATGCATGCACCATTTTTCCATTTGATTTTTTAAAATAATTTTTTGAAACAAGTAATTTTTTTTTATTTCACCTCACCAATTTGGACTATTTTGTGTATGTTCATTACATGAAATCCAAATAAAAAAAGCCAAGGGTGATGAATACTTTTGCAAGGCACTGTATCTGTCAGATAGTAATAATAGCCACGTCATATTGCTATCTAACAGCAGCTGTTTGTATGGAAATGTTTTGTAGCCTTTGTTTTGTCCCATTTCAACAAAAGTAAATGAACTTGGCTAGCTTTCCCCAGTTTATGTGCCGTTACAGCAGAGAGCGAGAGAGAGAGAGCTGGCCAAACGTTGGCTATTCTTTTTGCCTCAATCACACTGGACCTGAATCAAATGATGAAACCATCAGCCAAATTATTTGAATTGATATTCTGATGTTTATGCAGTGCAATGTGAGTTTTATTAGTCAGTATGGCAATGTAATGTTATTGATCTGTCAGTTCTCCTAGTTTATTCCCTGCTTTTCATGGTGACACGGCTTGGTGTCACAGCAGAAGTCTGCACAGGACCGATTTCTTCATCCGCTCCTGTCTGCACCCGCTGGCTTTCTGGCTTTCTGTCTGACTCCCACCTTCTACCGCAAGAACTGGTCCCATACCCAACCGCAATGTTATTTTAAACATACAGTACCAGTCACAAGTTTGGACACACCTACTCATTCAAGGGTTTTTCTTAATTTTTTATATTTTCTACATTGTAAAATAATAGTGAAGATATCAAACTATGAAATAACACATACGGAATAATTTAGTAACCAAAAGTGTTAAACAAATCAAAATGTATTTTATATTTGAGATTCTTCAAAGTAGCCACCCTTTGCCTTGATGACAGCTTTGCACACTCTTGGCATTCTCTCAACCAGCTTCACCTGGAATCCTTTTCCAACAGTCTTGAAGGAGTTCCCACATATGCTGAGCACTTGTGGGCTGCTTTTCCTTCACTCTGCGCTCCAACCCATCTCAATTGGGTTGAGTTTGGGTGATTGGGGAGGCCAGGTCATCTGATGCAGCACTCCATCACTCTCCTTCTTGGTCAAATAGCCCTTACACAGCCTGTAGGTGTGTTGGGTCATTGTCCTGTTGAAAAACAAATGATAGTCCCACTAAGCTTAAAGCAGATGGGATGGCGTATCGCTGCAGAATGCTGTGGTAGCCATGCTGGTTGAGTGTGCCTTGAATTCTAAATAAATCACAGACAGTGTCACCATCAAAGCACCCCCACACTTCACACCTCCTCCATGCTTCATGCTGGGAACCACACATGCGAAGATCATCTGTTCACCTACTCTGCATCTCACAAAGACACCGTGGTTGGAACCAAAAATCTCAAATGTTTGGTTCAAATTTGGACTCATCAGACCAAAGGACGGATTTCCACTGGTCTAATGTCCATTGCTCTTGTTTCTTGGCTCAAGCAAGTCTCTTCTTCTTATTGGTGTCCTTTAATAGTGGTTTCTTTGCAGTAATTCGACCATGAAGGCCTGATTCACACAGTCTCCTCTGAACAGTTGATGTTGAGATGTGTCTTGAATTCTGCATTTATTTGGGCTGCCATTTCTGAGGCTGGTAACTCTGAACTGGCACGTGACGCAGCTCACTTGCCAGGCATGGTCCCACCAATTTTGCGCCCTATAGGCAATATCAAATAAGAAAAAAATACTTAAGAAATAGTTTAAACAGGAACTCCAGAGGCTAACACTGGAGTAATATGATCACATTTTTGGGTTCTAGTCAAGATTCTAGCAGCCGTGTTTTGCACTAGCTGAAGTTTATTTAGTGCTTTATCCGGGTAGCCGGAAAATAGAGCATTGCAGTAGTCTAATCTAGAAGTGACAAAAGCATGGATTAGCTTTTCTGTATCATTTTTGGACAAAAAGTTTCTGATTTTTGCATTGATACAAAGATGGAAAAAAACTGTCCATTAAATATTCTTGATAAGTTCATCAAAACTGCAGAGAAGAATGGGAGAAACTCCCCAAAACAAAGTTTATTTGTCACGTGCGCCAAATACAACAGGTGTGTAGACCTTAGAGTGAAATGCTTACTTACAGGCTCTAACCAACAGTGCAAAAAAGGTATTAGGTGAACAATAGGTAAGTAAAGAAATAAAACAACAGTAGAAAGGTGTGCCAAGCTTGTACCGTCATACCCAAGAAGACTCGAGGCTGTAATGGCTGCCAAAGGTGCTTCAACAAAGTACTGAGTAAAGGGTCTGAATACTTATGTAAATTTGATATTTCAGTTTGTATTTTTTTTAAATAAATTTGCTAAAAATTCAACAAAAACTGTTTTTGCTTTGTCATTATGGGGTATTGTGTGTAGATTGATGAGGGAAAAAAGCAATTTCATCAATTTTAGAATAAAGCTGTAATGTAACAAAATGTGGAAAAGGTCACGGGGTCTGAATGTTTTCAGAATACACAGTATTTGCATATGTTATGGCAAAGTATCTGTTCTTCTATATCAGCATGTCTACAGATTCTCCCTTTTCCCTGTTTTTGGTTGCTTGGAAATGTTGATACTGGAGACTGTTATCTGTAGAAACTGTGTAAGCAAGCATTTATAGTTGCTAAGAAATGCAATGTCAAGTTATGTATCACTAGATTTGATGTATTAAAAGATTAAGTGTATACTGGGCAACTTTCATAAGGTCTGGATGCCTTATATGGAATACAGTACGACTCAAAGTGTCTATGTTGAAAACATGCCCACGTCAGGAGAGATACATATTTAGGCAATCCCTAGCTTCTGGGCTGCTCATTACTGGCCCTGGGGATCTGCCGTCCTGTGGGTTGTCACTCTGGCCTTGGCCTAACACACCTAAAACCAATAAATGAATGTTTCGCAAAGATCCGAAAGTTGAGTGGGGTGTGTTTGTTTGGAGCGCTGTAGGGTGGTGGACCCCTAGGGACAGGACGGGGCGACCCAGCTATATTGTGTGTAAAAAGAGCTCTACAGTACTATTAGGTCAATGAGATTCATTATTTGAGGATTTGCTGTTTCTGTGTGTTATTGTGTATATATATTTTTGGTGTGTTTTTTTTGTTGTTGTTTCCAAATGTGGGAGCTTGGGAAGGAAATTGTGTTGGGAGAGAGTTTAGTTATTGACTAGACTGCTGGGGTCGGGCATGTAGGCGGCTCGGGCTGGCTGGTTGGACTGGTTGACATTTGATATAGAGGATGTCTTAAAGACAATCAGAAGTTTTTGTATTTTTTCAAGTTGTTCATTTGTTAGGCTATTGGTTAAACGTGCAACACACTATTTATTATTGAATTACCTTTGACCTAGTTCAGTCTTTTTAATCACGTAAACATATTTAATAATGATCTCTTACCTAGCTTGATGACTGTGGGCATTTTTGCTTACTTTTTGTTCTAAATAGAGATGGCATATTGAATTGTGTAAAAATGCAGGAAATTAGCTTTAGATGGCCCCAAAAAATCTGGGGTAGGATCCGCCAGGTTATGTCCCTCCCCCCAATTCTAAAACCAAAGTGGCACCTGTGCTTGTCATATTCAAAAGGTTTAAAATATGACTGGAACATTATTTCTTCAACATCTTGAGTTTTTTGTCAATAAATATGAATAGATACTTGGACATAACAGGCAGATTAAAATGGCTAAAACAATGATAAAAAGTCAAACAAATAGGAGTCTAAAAATGTGCAAACACTTCTTACTTCATCCTTGCATTCTCTCAAACATTCTCAGACATTCTCTCAAACATGTGCCCTTATCCACCAGCACCCTTACCCACCAGCATTTAATCAGCAGGCCAAATTGGTGGGACACCATTAGAACGCATGTGTTCAAACGCTAGAGCCGGGACAATAAACGTATCACAATATATTTTCCATGGTCAAATTAAAACACAAAGCAGACCAGATTCTTTGGTCCTTTTAAAACCTACTGTATGTCAAATATTGTGTGATATAGCTTGTAAAATAAATGTGACTCTGGATGACAAAACAAAACTAAACACACATGAAACAATTTCACAATAAAGTATAGACTGAATGGGATGAAATTATTAGATATATTTAAATTATTGTTAGAGTTGGTAAAAGAATAACTAAGCAGGTACCTGGATTATATAGAAACAAACAAGCAATACTTATCATATAAAGGAAAATGGCTGTTTGAGAGGGGAAAATCTCATCCTCTCTCCGCCTTCTTGTGACCTGCCTCCACCCTGTTCATGCTTCCTCTTTCTTGCGACCAGCCTCCCCCTCTTTGTGACCTGCCTCCCCATGCCTGTGACCTGCTTTCAGGATGTTACTCTACATCACGTGTCAAACTCATTTCACGAAGGGTCGAGTGTCTGCGTGTTTTCACTCCTCCCTTGTACTTGATTGATGAATTAAAGTAATCAGTTAGTAACAAACTCCCCACACCTGGTTTTCTAGGGCTTAATTGAAAGGAAAAAACAAAAACCTGCTTACATTAGACCCTCCATGGAATGAGTTAGACACCCCTGCTCTACATGAACACTCGACTGACATGTTGATTGTCCACATCATGCTGTATCCGCAAACTCTATGCCCCAACATTTGCCTCTACTGCCATTAATTCCAATTAGACTGGTTTTGGATTTCGCCCTGACCAAGATGGCTGCCATTTTAACCCCATTATAGAACTTTGAGGGTTTATGACAAATCCCTTCTAGTAATAAAAGGATCTCTATGTCCTTATCAATGAAACATCACAATACGGTATAGACCGTTCGATTTGAATGCTGGGGGGCAAGGAGAAACCCCAGCTCCACTAAAACCATTGACAACTTTATGCCATTTTCAATGGATTGTTAAATAAATTCTATAACTATTTGGTTTTAATATCATCCCCTCTTGAAGAGCATAGTCAGAAATGCACATTTCACAGTTAGCTCTATCATCAGAGTTACACAGCAAGTAATTGCATTATTTTCATAATCAGTAAACATTAATTGATTATGTAATTTCAGATATGTGTGGGTAGCCTATCCATTTGGCATCTAGCTAGGCTTTTGGAAAGAGCTTGACATTGGCAACGCCTCCTCCTGGTAAAGTTGTCAGACAAAATTATTTCAATACCATGATAGATGGAAAGCAAATCAAACAATATTTGGATATTGCCATCTTTACTGAACAAAAATATAAACGCAAAATTCAACAATTTCAAAGGTTTTACTGAGTTACAGTTCATAGAAGGAAATCAGTCAATTTAAATAAATAAATTAGGACCTAATCTATGGATTTCACATGACTGGGCAGGGGCACAGTCATGGGGAGCCTGAGAGGGCATAGGCCCACCCACTTGAGAGCCAGGTCCAACCACTGGGGAGCCAGGTCAATCAGAGCTTTTCCCCAAAAAAGGGCTTTATTATAGACATAAATACTTCTCAGCACTCCCCCTCCCCATCACCGCAGGTGAAGAAGCCGAAAGTGGAGGTCCTGGGCTGGCGTGGTTACACGTGGTCTGCGGTTGTACTGACAAATTCTCTAAAACAATGGAGGTGACTTATGGCAGAGAAATGAACATTAAATTATCTGGCAACAGCTCTGTTGGACATTCCTGCAGTCAGAAAGTCAATTGCACGCTCCCTCAAAACTTGACATCTGTGGCATTGTGTTGTGTGACAAAACTGCACATTTTAGATTGTCCTTTGATTGTTCCCAGTACAAGGTGCACCACTGTAATGATATGTTATGTGATATGCCACACCTGTCAAGTGGATGGATTATCTTGGCAAAGGAGAAATACTCACTAACAAGAACGTAAACACATTTGTGTGTAACAGGGTTATATTGGTGATTCCCCTTGCCACTTTATTGTTAAGCCAATGGATTTTTGGTTTTAGTTTTGTCTTGCCTTCACCTACTCAACATGGCATCTTATTGGCTGGTTTGCATAGCTTGCTTACGAGGGAGGATGTTTCATTAGAATCATCCCAGTGAACAAGCACCAAGCCAGCGGTAAGTTGTTGGTTGCAAAGCACTGCACGTCAAAAGTGATTTTTATACTCCCAAGTGATGATTTAAATGTACAATTTATATCAATTTGTTTGTAAATGTTATTCGAACGTCACACATAAGATGCAGCGTTTTTTGGTGCATATTTGTTATGCATTTTGTTGTAGAGAATTCCAGCTAATACTAGCTAGCAACTTATTGTGTCTGGTGGGGGGTTCGTATATTTTGTACAGTGCATCACGTGCAGAGTTGGATGGTGAGCTGTGCATTGCATGACGTGCACTTTTGTGCTGTTTCTATCAGAATAAAGCTCCATGACTGGTGCTACAAGTTGGAGCTCGTGTTGATGATTGATTGTACATAACAAAAGAAGAGTACTGTTACCTGTGCACAACATTTTAGAGAAATAAGCTTTTTGACCGTATAGACAATTTCTGTGATCTTTTATTTCAGCTCATGAAAAATGGGACCAACACTTGTTGCGCTTATTTTTTTGTTCAGCATAGTTTATCCCATGAAAGTTAGCTTGTTAACTAGCCATATTGATGTAATCTGTTATTACCTATCTCGCCAATTTGACTTGGTCCATCAATCAATGTAGCCTGTCATGTCTGTCAGCAGCAATTGTGATTAAACACTTAAAAACAATGTTGAAAATGGGATAATGTTAGCTAACTTTGCTAGATAGGCCTACTTAGGTTGGGGAAAAAAGTACATTAGGTCTACCTACCAACCACTATGTTCAGCCAACTGTACAAAGCTTCTACCGGTATCTTGCAAAGTAAACATTGTCAGCTAACAATATATTGGCAAATGCTCCCTTCTGCTGCTTGACAGGCAGAGCACACAAAGGACAGGACATTAACCACTCATATTTGTAAGGTACAGTTCAATTTTATATCACTCAAATATCCAATTAATGGTGGACAATATTGAGCGATATCATGAGGCTACCTTCACGTATCTGAAATTACATACTGGTCACATATCCTGGGGTGGCAGGGTAGCCTAGTGGTTAGAGCGTTGGACTAGTAACTGGAAGGTTGCAAGTTCAAATCCCCAAGCTGACAAGGTACAAATCTGGTGTTCTGCTCCTGAACAGGCAGTTAACCCACTAAGCTGTCATTGAAAATAAGAATTTGTTCTTAACTGACTTTCCTAGTTAAATAAAGGTAAATTAAAAAATATATAATTTTTTCTTCACAAAAGTAGTGCACTGGGCATTTACTAGTAGTGTATTAGCAGACCGATATACCACAGGCAAAAAAAATCTCACCACCTCCAAACATCTTCCTGCGGCTAGGACAGAGGATGAAAAGCATGCAGTTACTTGCTGTATAACTCTGATGCTAGAGCTAACTGTGTGCTATTGTTTTGAATTGAGTAATCTGACAGAGCTAAACGTGCGCAATTGTTTTGCATGGAATAATCTGAAATGTATAGTTTGACAATGCTCATCAAGAGGTGATGCTACAACAAAATAGTTAACATATATTTATATTATTTATATTAATCCCTTGAAAACGGAACGCAGATGTCACTGCTTCTAATCGGAACGCTCTGGACCTTATTGTGGCATTTTACTGATAACGACCTATTAAGAAATTTACAGCATGGTGATGTCACCATGGAAGGCCAAAATGCCATCCCACCAAAACAGGCAGATATTTCTGGTATTTTCAAAAAGCTCTAACGCTAAAGTGGCATAATCACCATTTTCACAATTTCACAGTATTTTTCCAACCTCATAGTGTGAAAATATATATAAAACACAGGAACATTTAGTTTTACTAGGGGCGGCAGGTACACTGGTGGGGAGGAACGTTGGGCCAGTAACTTAAAGGTTGCTGGAGCGAATCTCCGAGCTGACAAAGTAAAAATCAGTGTTCTGAGCAAGGCAGAAAAAAATTCATTTTTTAGGTCAGTTAGGATCACAACTTCATTTTAAGAACGTGAAATGTCAGAATAATAGTATAGAGAATGATTTAGTTCAGCTTTTATTTCTTTCATCACATACCCAGTGGGTCAGAAGTTTACATACACTCAATTAGTATTTAGTAGCATTGCCATTAAATTGTTAACTTGGGTCGAACATTTTGGGTAGCTTCCCACAATAAGTTGAGGGAATTTTGGCCCATTCCTCCTGACAGAGCTGGTGTAACCAAGTCAGGTTTGTAGGCCTCCTTGCTCGCACACTCCAATACCTTGACTTTGTTGTCCTTAAGCCATTATGCCACAACTTTGGAAGTATGCTTGGGGTCATTGTCCATTTGGAAGTCCCATTTGTGACCAAGCTTAAACTTTCTGACTGATGTCTACCAAGAGAATTCTCTTCTATTATAATCACAGCAGTATATATCCACCCCCAAGCAGACACATCGATGCCCTGCGACAAACCATCAGACAGGCAAAGCGTCAATACAGGGCTAAGATTGAAATCATACTACACCGTCTCCGACGCTCGTCGGATGTGGCAGGGCTTGTAAACTATTGCAGACTACAAAGGCAAGCAACACTGAGGTATGCACGAGAGCATCAGCTGTTCCGGACGACTGTGTTATCACGCTCTCTGTAGCCGACATGAGTAAGACCTTTAAACAGGTCAACATACACAAGGCTGCGGGGACAGACGGATTACCAGGACGTGTGCTCCGGTAATGTGCTGACCAACTGGCAGATGTCTTCACTGACATTTTCAACATGTCCCTGATTGAATCTGTAATACCAACATGTTTCAAGCAGACCGCCATAGTCCCTGTGACCAAGAACACAAAGACAACCTTCCTAAATGATTACGGACCCGTAGCACTCATGTCCGTAGCCATGAAGTGCTTTGAAAGGCTGGTAATGGCTCACTACACCATTATCACAGAAACCCACTCCAATTTGCATACCGCCCAAACAGATCCACAGATTATGCAATCTCTATTGCACTCCACACTGCCCTTTCCCACCTGGTCAAAAGGAACACCTATGTGAGAATGCTATTCATTGACTACAGCTCAGCGTTCAACACCATAGTACCCTCAAAGCTCATCACTATGCTAAGGAACCTGGGACTAAACATGTCCCTCTGCAACTGGATCCTGGACTTCCTGACGGACCGCCCCCAGGTGGGGAGGGTAGGTAGCAACACATCTGCCACGCTGATCCTCAACACTGGAGCTCCCCTGTGGTGCATGCTCAGTCCCCTCCTGTACTCCCTGTTCACCCACGACCGCATGGCCAGGCACGACTCCAACACCATCATTAAGTTTGTAGACGACACAACAGTAGTAGGCCTGATCACTGACAACGGCGAGACAGCCTATAGGGAGGAGGTCAGAGACCTGGCCGGGTGGTGACAGAATAACAACCTATCCCTCAACGTAACCAAGACTAAGGAGAGGATTGTGGACTACAGGAAAATGAATACCAAGCACACCCCCATTCTCATTGACGGGGCTGTAGCGGAGCAGGTTGAGAGCTTCATGTTCCTTGGTGTTCACATCATCAACAAAGTAGAATGGACCAAACACACCAAGACAGTCGTGAAGAGGGCACGACAAAACCTATTCCCCCTCAGGAAACTAAAAAGATTTGTCATGGGTCCTGAGATCAACAAAAGGTTCTACAGCTGCAACACCGAGAGCATCCTGATCGGTTGCATCACTGCGTGGTACAGCAATTGCACTGCCTCTGGCCGCAAGGCATTTTAGAGGGTGGTGCGTACAGCCCAGTATATCACTGGGGCAAAGCTGCCTGCCATCCAGGACCTCTACACCAGGCAGTGTCAGAGGAAGGTCCTAAAAATTGTCAAAGACCCCAGCCACCCCAGTCATAGACTGTTCTCTCTACTACCACATGGCAAGCGGTACCGGAGTGCCAAGTCTTGGACAAAAAGGCTTCTCAACAGTTTTTACCCCCAAGCCATAAGACTCCTGAACATGTAACCAAATGGTTACCCGGACTATTTGCATTGTGTGCCCCCCCCAACCCCTCTTTTATGCTGCTGCTACTCTCTGTTTATCACATATGCATTGTCACTTTAACTATACATTCATGTACATACTACCTCAATTGGGCTGACCAACCAGTGCTCCCGCTCATTGGCTAACCGGGCTATCTGCATTGTGTCCCTCCACTCACCACCTGCCAACCCCTCTTTTTACGCTACTGCTACTCTCTGTTCATCATATATGCACAGTCACTTTAACCATACCTACATGTACATACTACCTAAATCAGCCTGACTAACCTGTGTCTGTATATAGCCTTGCTACTGTTATTTTCAAATGTCTTTTTACTGTAATTTTATTTCTTCACACACACACACACACACACACGGTTAGAGCCTGTAAGTAAGCATTTCACTGTAAGGTTTACACCTGTTGTATTCGGCGCACGTGACAACTAAACTTTGATTTGGACTCTATTTAAACTGGAAACCACATATCCTGAGGCTGCATTCATTGTAGCCCCGCACTCCTTTTTGGTAAATCTGACTACAACTCCATTTTGTTGCTCCCAGCCTACAGACAGAAACTAAAACAGGAAACGCCCATGCTCAGGTCTGTTCAACGCTGGTCCAACCAATCTAATTCCATGCGTCAAGATTGCTTCGATCACGTGGACTGGGATATGTTCTGCATAGATTTGGACAACAACATTGATGAATACGCTGATTCGGTGAGCGAGTTTATTAGCAAGTGCATGGTGATGTTGTACCCACAGCAACTATTAAAACATTCCCCAACCAGAAACCGTGGATTGATGGCAGCATTCGTGCAAAACTGAAAGCGCAAACCACTGCTTTTAATCAGGGCAAGGCGACCAGTAACATCAAATCAAATTTATTTATATAGCCCTTCGTACATCAGCTGATATCTCAAAGTGCTGTACAGAAACCCAGCCTAAAACCCCAAACAGCAAGCAATGCAGGTGTAGAAGCACGGTGGCTAGGAAAAACTCCCTAGAAAGGCCAAAACCTAGGAAGAAACCTAGAGAGGAACCAGGCTATGTGGGGTGGCCAGTCCTCTTCTGGCTGTGCCGGGTGGAGATTATAACAAAACATGGTCAAGATGTTCAAATGTTCATAAATGACCAGCATGGTCGAATAATAATAAGGCAGAATAGTTGAAACTGGAGCAGCAGCACAGTCAGGTGGACTGGGGACAGCAAGGAGTCATCATGTCAGGTATTCCTGGGGCATGGTCCTAGGGCTCAGGTCCTCCGAGAGAGAGAAAGAAAGAGAGAATTAGAGAGAGCATATGTGGGATGGCCAGTCCTCTTCTGGCTGTGCCGGGTGGAGATTATAACAGAACATGGCCAAGATGTTCAAATGTTCATAAATGACCAGCATGGTCGAATAATAATAAGGCAGAACAGTTGAAACTGGAGCAGCAGCACAGCCAGGTGGACTGGGGACAGCAAGGAGTCATCATGTCAGGTAGTCCTGGGGCATGGTCCTAGGGCTCTGGTCCTCCGAGAGAGAGAAAGAGAGAAGGAGAGAATTAGAGAACGCACACTTAGATTCACACAGGACACCGAATAGGACAGGAGAAGTACTCCAGATATAACAAACTGACCCTAGCCCCCCGACACATAAACTACTGCAGCATAAATACTGGAGGCTGAGACAGGAGGGGTCAGGAGACACTGTGGCCCACTCCGAGGACACCCCCGGACAGGGCCAAACAGGAAGGATATAACCCCACCCACTTTGCCAAAGCACAGCCCCCACACCACTAGAGGGATATCTTCAACCACCAACTTACCATCCTGAGACAAGGCTGAGTATAGCCCACAAAGACCTCCGCCACGGCACAACCCAAGGGGGGGGGGGGCGCCAACCCAGACAGGATGACCACATCAGTGACTCAACCCACTCAGGTGACGCACCCCCTCCAGGGACGGCATGAGAGAGCCCCAGTAAAGCCAGTGACTCAGCCCCTGTAATAGGGTTAGAGGCAGAGAATCCCAGTGGAAAGAGGGGAACCGGCCAGGCAGAGACAGCAAGGGCGGTTCGTTGCTCCAGAGCCTTTCCGTTCACCCTCCCACTCCTGGGCCAGACTACACTCAATCATATGACCCACTGAAGAGATGAGTCTTCAGTAGAGACTTAAAGGTTGAGACCGAGTTTGCGTCTCTGACATGGGTAGGCAGACCGTTCCATAAAAATGGAGCTCTATAGGAGAAAGCCCTGCCTCCAGCTGTTTGCTTAAAAAGGGACAATTAGGAGGCCTGCGTCTTGTGACCGTAGCGTACGTGTAGGTATGTACGGCAGGACCAAATCAGAGAGATAGGTAGGAGCAAGCCCATGTAATGCTTTGACATGTAACATGACCGAATACAAACAGTGTACAGTGCCTTGCGAAAGTATTCGGCCCTGTCCCTGTTGAAGAAAAGCAGGCCCAAACCATGATGCTGCCACCACCATGTTTGACAGTGGGGATGGTGTGTTCAGGGTGATGAGCTGTGTTGCTTTTACGTCAAACATAACGTTTTGCATTGTTGCCAAAAAGTTCAATTTTGGTTTCATCTGACCAGAGCACCTTCTTCCACATGTTTGGTGTGTCTCCCAAGTGGCTTGTGGCAAACTATAAACAACAGTTTTTATGGATATCTTTAAGAAATGGCTTTCTTCTTGCCACTCTTCCATAAAGGCCAGATTTGTGCAATATACTACTGATTGTTGTCCTATGGACAGAGTCTCCCACCTCAGCTGTAGATCTCTGCAGTTCATCCAGAGTGATCATGGGCCTCTTGGCTGTATCTCTGATCAGTCTTCTCCTTGTATGAGCTGAAAGTTTAGAGGGACGGCCAGGTCTTGGTAGATTTGCAGTGGTCTGATACTCCTTTCATTTCAATATTATCGCTTGCACAGTGCTCCTTGGGATGTTTAAAGCTTGGGAAATCTTTTGTATCCAAATCCGGCTTTAAACTTCTTCACAACAGTATCTCGGACCTGCCTGGTGTGTTCCTTGTTCTTCATGATACTCTCTGCGATTTTGACGGACCTCTGAGACTATCACAGTGCAGGTGCATTTATACAGAGACTTGATTACACACAGGTGGATTGTATTTATCATCATTAGTCATTTAGGTCAACATTGGATCATTCAGAGATCCTCACTGAACTTCTGGAGAGAGTTTGCTGCACTGAAAGTAAAGGGGCTGAATCATTTTGCACGCCCAATTTTTCAGTTTTTGATTTGTTAAAAAAGTTTGAAATATCCAATAAATGTCGTTCCACTTCATGATTGTGTCCCACTTTTGTTGTTGATTCTTCACAAAAAAATACAGTTTTATATATTTATGTTTGAAGCCTGAAATGTGGCAAAAGGTCGCAAAGTTCAAGGGGGCCGAATACTTTCGCAAGGCACTGTATCTATTACCTCTGCAAGGCAATCAAACAAGAAAAGCGTCAGTATAGAGACTTTGCTGATTTCTTTTGATTTTCCCATGATGTCAAGCAAAGAGGCACTAAGTTTGAAGGTAGGCCTTGAAATACATCCACAGATACATCACCAATTGACTCAAATTATGTCAATTAGCCTTTCAGAAGCTTCTAAAGCCATGACATCATTTTCTGGAATTTTTCAAGCTGTTTAAAGGCACAGTCAACTTAGTCAACAGTAAACTTCTGACCCACTGGAATTGCGATGTGAAAAATGAGTTTTAATGACTCCAACATAAGTGTATGTAAACTTCTGACTTCAACTGTATGTATTACCAGTCATGTGAAATCCATAGATTAGAGCCTAATGAATATATTTAAATTGACTGATTTCCTCAAATGGACTTTAACTCAGTCAAATCTTTGAAATTGTTGCATGTTGCATTTATATTTTTATATCTAGCATATTGGCTGCTATAGCCCAGTAATACAATACAGGGGCCATGTGAGAATCTCTTGTAATTTAACCTATTTCTTAAGTTATTTTTCCACATTTGATATTGACTATAGGGCACAAAATTGCAGGGACCATGGCTGGCAAGTGAGCTGCATCACATATGCCTAAAATGACATTGCGGGAATGTGGTTAGGTTTGGGACCAGTTCTTGCAGTAGCGGGTGGGAGTCGGACAGAAAGCCAGCAGATGTAAGCGGGAGCTGGATGAAGAAATCGGTCCCATGCAGACCTCTACTGTATACCATGACCTTGAATCCTGTAAAGTTAGAGCTGTTTATTACTATGTCAGTGTGAAAGGTAGGGAATTAGCTCGGGAAACCGACAGATCATTAACGTCACATTGCCATACTGATTCATAAAACTCACACTGCAATGAAAAAACAGAATATTCAATAGTTTGGCTGATGGTTTCATCATTTGATTCCGGTCTAGTGTGATTGAGGCAAAACATTATAGCTAACGTTAGCCAACTTTTGGCCAGCTCTCTCTCACGGTACATCAACTGGGGATAGCTAGCCAAGTTAATTTACTTCTGAAACGAAACAAAACAAAGGCTACAAAACATTTCCATACAAACAAAAGCTGTTGGGTAGTAATATTAGCCTCCTCATATCGTTATCTGACCAATAACTAGAGGCTAGAGCTGACCTGGCTGTGGTAGATATTACCTAGCATACCTAATTAATTCACCTCAGTCGAGAGGGGATGAAACATTAGCTAACTTTACATGTCAGTTACAATACTAGCTCAGCACTGCGGAAAAAAAACACTTGTTTTGTTTCATTCTATTCTGTTAAAGAAAAAGCAATTTCAGAATGTGGGGGAATATGACCCACACCGTCCCCAGTGAAAGTTGCACCCCTGTATATATATTTGAATACGCCTCTGAATCTCATCTCTCTCGCTCACACTCTCTCTCTCTCAGCTTTCCATGTCAGACAAGTGGGACATTCACTATCTCCAATTTATGAGGTGCTTTGGTGAGTCAGTAGGAGTCAAGATTGTATGCCGCAGATTTCTCATTACAAATAACAATATCCCGGATATCCAATGTAACTCAAAGTTTTCCGAGTTCTTGAAGTGTGGATCTGTCCCTATTTTGGGCATTTTTAATACAGCACTTTTGTTCCCTCTTAATGGTGGTCTAGCTTCTTAAAGAGAAAAAAGGAAAGAAGAGTCATATTATGAGAAATATTATATTTTGGATACCTACTGTGTGCCGAAGTAGTTGTGTTGATCTTGAAATTGTTATTCTGAGTGACCTCTGCCAGTGGCCCAGGGGTTCTATAGTAAACACCTGCCAGGAACACATGGGCTGTGTCTGAAATGGCACCCTATTATCGGGTATCAAGGTAAGACCCAGGTGCATACTGTGTGAAGTAACAATGTTTATTGAAACAGGGGCAGGAAAACGACAGGTCAAAGTGGGCAGTGGTCGATAATCCAGAGTAAGAGCAAAGGTACAGGACAGAGGGCAGGCTCAGGCAGAGTTCAGTAATCCAGAGTAAGAGCAAAGGTACAGGACAGAGGGCAGGCTCAGGCAGAGTTCAGTAATCCAGAGTAAGAGCAAAGGTACAGGACAGAGGGCAGGCTCAGGCAGAGTTCAGTAATCCAGCAAAGGTAGGACAGAGGGCACGCTTTCAGTAATACAGAGGTGGAGCAGAGGTACAGGACAGAGGGCAGGCCCAGGTACAGGACAGAGGGCAGGCTCAGGCAGAGTTCAGTAATCCAGAGTAAGAGCAAAGGTACAGGACAGAGGGCAGGCTCAGGCAGAGTTCAGTAATCCAGAGTAAGAGCAAAGGTACAGGACAGAGGGCAGGCTCAGGCAGAGTTCAGTAATCCAGAGTAAGAGCAAAGGTACAGGACAGAGGGCACGCTCAAGCAGAGTTCAGTAATACAGAGGTGGAGCAGAGGTACAGGACAGAGGGCAGGCTCAGGCAGAGTTCAATCCAGAGTAAGAGCAAAGGTACAGGACAGAGGGCAGGCTCAGGCAGAGTTCAGTAATCCAGAGTAAGAGCAAAGGTACAGGACAGAGGGCAGGCTCAGGCAGAGTTCAGTAATCCAGAGTAAGAGCAAAGGTACAGGACAGAGGGCACGCTCAAGCAGAGTTCAGTAATACAGAGGTGGAGCAGAGGTACAGGACAGAGGGCAGGCTCAGGCAGAGTTCAGTAATCCAGAGTAAGAGGAAAGGTACAGGACAGAGGGCAGGCTCAGGCAGAGTTCAGTAATCCAGAGGTGGAGAAGAGGTACAGGACGACAGGCAGTGTGGTCAGGCATGCAAGGGTCAAAAACCAGGAGGACGAGAAAAAGAGAGGCTGGTAAAAGACATGCGCTGACAGGACAAAGACAAACTGGCACAGACAGACATAAAACACAGGTATAAATACCCAGAGGATAAGTGGGGAAGATGGGCGACACCTGGAGGAGGAGGAGGGAGACAAGCACAAGGACAGGTGAAACAGATCAGGGCGTGACACCTTTTCCCTATATAGTGTGCTACTTTTGAGCAGGGCCCATAGGGCTCGGTTCAAAAGTAGCGCACTATAGACCTATAGGATGTAACCATGGATGTAACCATGTAACCATGCACTTCAAGGAGATCGATGCTTCAGAGTTCAGAGATATTTTTTTCAGATTCACCAAGAGCACAATGTGAAATTGCAGTTTAGAAATGATTACTTATTCATTTTATTTGGTGTTTTGTAACCGTGAAGTTAAAGAAGGTATTTTATAAATATATTTTATAACTTTTTGGTTGAGTACATTGCAGAGAAAAAGGAAATGGACATTTGGAACAGGACAAGTGTCCTTGTGTTAAGTGTCATAGCTTACTATTATTGAACACACCGGCATGGAAACTTAAGACTTCTTTATCATGTTCCAGTGTTATGAAAATGATCTATAGTGACATCTGTTTTAGAATATTCTTTGTAAAATATGATATAATGGTACATATGTTCCAAGAGGCGGCTGCGACAAATACAAGAATATTAACATCTCTATTTTTTTTATGTAGAAGCCATTACATTTATTTCCACAGGTGCTGCCCAGAATATATTTTTATGGTCGTTTGGCAGCCATGCTCGTCTGTCTGATGGTTAATTCATTGAGTTCTGACAGTCTGGGAACTCTAAAATCATACATTTGTAAATCAAAAACCCTAGTGGAGAGGAATATATATTTATTTGGAACTGCTGATATTGTTTTGAATGAAATTGCGTCAGGAGAAAAATATGACCATTAGTTATGTAAAGACTGGACCTCTTGGTTGACTTTGGGAAATGTTGAGATGAGATTATGGGACGTCTCCATACCTCTCCACAGTAGAGGGCAGTATTTACATTATATTTGTCCAAGAACATATTGTCTGAGAGTGCAAATAAGGCCGTCTTTGCATCATATCAGATACACATCTCTGACTGAGTCCGTGTTGCTATAAATGGATACTCCGATGACCATGTTTAGAGAGAGAAAAATACCACTAATGTTTTAAATGTATAAATCTATTGTAGAGATCAAAGTAAAAGGGGTCACTCTAATCAGATGCTGTTTGACATAAACTTCCCCTCTCTCTGTATAAATTACACCATACACAACACAGCTATAACAAGAGCCATTACAGTAAACCCAATGAGATGATTCAGTGAGGAGGCTGCAGGCTCCATCAGGTCATTTCCTGGTAACCTCTGGGAGTCTCGGTCTAGATTAGGACCAGAAGTGAGTTGAGGAGCTCTGGGCATAGTAGGTCTGTTCAGGGGTGTGCAACACTTGGATATAACAGTCGGCTATATATGTATTGTGTAGAACTATGATCACCTGTCAAGTAGAATTGAAGGTAGATTTCATTTCTAGCTGCAACATTGTGAATGTTGAATACACTCCCAGTGGACTGGTGGTGAGGCTCCTGAGGCAGATTGACACTGGTCCATCTAATGCTGCAGTTGGCTGGAGGATGAGGGACCCGGGGAGAGAAGTAGCCTATTATTGGCAAAGAGACATTACAGTAACATGTTTTCTATAATAAAGGTAGTAGGGAAATTTGAAATAGTTAATACATTTGAAATGTAATAGTGAATAAAAAAATGTAGAAATATAATATGTGTTAGTTGTATTTAAATAGGCAAAAACCACTCCTCCGTTTGACCTCAGCTACTTAATTGATTTGATTTAATACAATGTATCTCCACTAAGTGGCCATGTAATAACAATATATACTCTTGCATGCAGTGCTCAGTAGTATTATCCAACATAGCCTTCAGCAAAATGGTCTATTAATTAGATAATCTCTTCTGAGATTCTGTTACATTCCATTCTAAGAACCAGATGTAACAAAAATCTAATTCATTGTGCATGATGACATAATACTAAGTTGTTCCCAGGGACAGACAGGAACACTGAGCCAGATTCTGAATTCTGAATTCTGCAGAGCCAGATTCTCAATGTGTCTCACTGCCTGTCTTCCATCAATGTCATCAGAGAGGATGAATGCACTTATGCAACATTTATTTAGTGATAACATTGCATTGGACTACCTGTTCTTGTTTTTCCTTATGGATTTGTTGTTATAGCTGCTGACTCTGGACTGACTGACCCACAGTACATGGCACAGTTGTTATATTATTGATGAAAAAAATCTGCCAGTCAGAGTTTGCACTTGCAGGATTCATTTCATAAGTCTTCATTAAGGTTTCAGCAATATTAATAATTAAACGAATATATTAAACTTTGACTCTGTCTGAGTTGCCCTTAAAAACTGAACTCTAATGTTTAGGCTATAGTAAAATGACTGTAGCTTGCCAGAGAGAGGGCTATACTTCCACAGCCTCAGGGTGAAAAGCAGTCAAGTCAGTCAGCAGCAGTCGCTAACGGAGGGGAGAGGTAGGGAGCACAAAGAGAGGGACAGAGGGGAGGAGGACTGTAACTCCGCCTCCGGACTCGATCATCTCACATTCCTTATTCACAGCCCCTCACGTTAGAGAATAAAGAGAAAGAGAGACGAAGGGCACACGATTAAGGAGTGCAAAACGACCATGGCAATATTCAAAACGTCTGAGCTTGACATATCTGATCATAGCGCATCTCTAAAGTCGACTTGGGCATGGAGCACTCGCACCATACACAGAGTTCAGCAGCTGAATGACGTTGCACCTGAGGACAAAATGAGGGTGATCTTCATCCAGAACGCCGGTTTCGTCGCTGCTTTCTCGGGAGGCAATGACGCTGAAGGTTTCGCCTGTTAGTTTAGAGTTAGCAACGTTGGCAGCACTTTCACGGTAGATTATGTGAACGACCCAGAATAAACGAAAGACTGCGAGATAGATAATGCCAGTTACTATACGGATAACGAGAATGGAATAGCCCGATGTTTTAATTAACCTAAACATGTTTTCTTTTTGGATTGCTCAATTTTGAGCACCATTGTCCATACCCGAGGAGACATCAATCGAAAGTGGATTCAGCTTCTGACATGCATTGGTCTGTCGAATTCTGAATACATATTCAGAGGACGGTTGCCCTAGAATATACCTTTTATAGTTAGACATACATAATATACATTACATTATGTATCAGACGCGTCAAGATAGATGATGTCTCCGTTGTAATATTTAGCTTTTTTATTTAATCATATAATAATGACTCACTCTTATAAGGCGACAAATGGATGAATAGATGTGGAGTGAATTCTTTGATCAGAAAAAAATGAACAAAGGCAGTGATCATTAGACAATCGGAATAATGTATATGTTTATTAATATAATATTTACGCATTGTTCCTTGTAATTTATTGTATTTATTACGACTATTATTAGGCCTATAATAAAGTATTACTATAATATCAATATTTGTAAAATATAGCTTAGTTTGAGATCTTTATCTTCGGGAAGTTAGTTTTAATACTTCCCTAGAGAAGATGGATACAGCTTTTCTCTCGGCCCACCGAGGGCTGACCCGTCCTGAGTCCAAACAAACCCTCACCTCATCGGGTAAACCATCTGGCGGTGACCTGTCCCCTCCACCGCTACCTGTCGGTCATTCAATGGCAGAGACACCGGCAGCTGGCGATGGCAGCAGGAGAAATTCAGGCTTCAAGAAACACCACCACAAGCATAACCTGAAACATCGCTACGAATTGCTCGAGACTTTAGGAAGAGGGACCTATGGCAAAGTAAAGAAGGCAATTGAACGGCACTCAGGGAGAGAGGTGAGACACGTTACAACTCTCTTTATGGATAGGGGTAGGGGTTAAAAACGCTCTTTCCGCATAGGGGTTTGAAGCACCCTGTACATAACCTCTGTTCAGGTTCTTAGAATGCGGCTCATATAATTTAGGCCTACAGACTGCAGGCTACTGTTGAGGCCCAATCCGGAGTCATAGAAAACATAGCTACAACAAAGAGGCCCTAAATACCCAAATAGCTTCTTTGTTGCCCTCTAGGCTTGTGAGTCTTTTTCCCTCTCTGGGAATTCCCCCGTGCTCATAGGGCTCTAGAGGCCCTGGGAATCTCTGCAGCACGCGTGCTGTGCAGCACGCGTGCTGTCCCCAGCAGTGCCTCGCGACCGGATGCTTAAGTGCAGATGTTCAACTAGCTACTGATTTATTGATGCAGCTTAAATGAACCCAACCATGTGCACCATTGAAACCGGCCAACAGTCCTCCAAGATACTTCCCCCTACTCACGTTGAATGGGCTGGAATTGTGCAAGGTATTGCTGTAAGTTGAAGAGGTTCCTAGTTTGGCAAACTCAGACGTGAGACCTGGCCTAGAACAACAACTATGTTTCTTCATTTGACTGCATATTAAAATAATAGCGTCCTGAATGACCTGTCATTTTGACCAATGTCCCTTAACTGTTTGGTTTTTGTTTGTGTCTTGGTGCTGTTTTTATCAATATGTTCTTCATGTTTCTCTATGACTTTTTTTTGTCATTGAATGCTCGCCATCTGCCCTCATGCACCATACTTGGAGACCAGATTTTTTCTCGTGCTGCAGAATTTGACCCATGTGCCCCATTGGCAGAACGAGATGAACTTTCCATATGTGTGTTCAGATTCAGAATGCCAGTAGGAAAACTCAGTAGGCTCAACATGTCCAACGCTCCTGACACACACATGCATGCTTGGTGGGGGCACCATAAACCCATAGCTCAAATAGCTCCTTCAGATGGCCTGCCTGGCTGGTGACTGGTGCTTTATGGCAGCCAGTGCTTTATGACACATTTCTCCACTCATTAAACACACAGGGTGCTTGGATGTTTTGAAAATTAAGGGTGTGTTTGGGTCTGCTTGAGTAGCCTAATCACATCTTGTGAAATTTTTAAGGCTATTATGTTATATCCCTTAATAACCTCTGCAATACCACTTTGTATGTCATTGCCATCTCCACATGCCCTGACATCATTCTAGAAATGTATGGAGTGATGGTATTCCCTGATCCCCATGCAGTCCTCCTCTATCAGTGAGCCTGGCCTAGCTTAGTTCTCCAGCCCTTAATGGTTCCACTTCAAATGGCAGGCAGCAGAGCTGATCCTGGAACAGTGTGTAGCTAATAATAAATCAACCTGAACCATTTCCATTGAATGTGTCACAACATTATTAGCAGTACAAGTGGCCATGTGCCCTTTGTAAATCAACACTTGAGTGCATTCGGTTAAGCATCACCCAGACAGAGACAGAGAGAGAGAGTGTACAGACAGACTGTGGCCCCAGAGTGTGTGTGTCTGGCCTGGTGTTTAGAGAGCGCTGTAAAATATCTTTACATGGAAGGGACTGTCCCTGGCCTAAGGAGCCCCTGGTGTCCATATGATAGAGATTAAAACTGGGTGACAGACCGTTATGCAATCCCTCTGCTCTGGCTCTGCCTGTTTTACTTTCCCTGGTTGGCGTGCTGGCTTCTTTAACAGCTAGACAAAATGAGAAGAGCAGAAGGGGAAAGAGATTGAGAAGAGAGAGAGTGTGTGTGTGTGTGTGTGTGTGTGTGTGTGTGTGTGTGTGTGTGTGTGTGTGCGTGTGTGTGTGAGAGAGAAGCTTGGAAGGGACTGTCATTAAAGAGAGATTGATTAGATGTGTGGGTGCATGAGCATATATGTTAGTGAAAGTGACTGAGCCTGTAGACATAGGATCTGCAAACCCTTCTCTTGTGTGTGTTGGCTGCTTGGTTTGGATGGAAAGTCAGACTGTCTGTCCTCATACTGTATGTCTGGTCTGATTGGACTACTGTATGTCTGGTCTGATTGGACTACTGTATGTCTGGTCTGATTGGACTACTGTATGTCTGGTCTGATTGGACTACTGTATGTATTTTCTGATTGGACTACTGTATGTCTGGTCTGATTGGACTACTGTATATCTGGTCTGATTGGACTACTGTATGTATTTTCTGATTGGACTACTGTATGTCTTTTCTGATTGGACTACTGTATGTCTGGTCTGATTGGACTACTGTATGTCTTTTCTGATTGGACTACTGTATGTCTGGTCTGATTGGACTACTGTATGTCTGGTCTGATTGGACTACTGTATGTCTGGTCTGATTGGACTACTGTATGTCTTTTCTGATTGGACTACTGTATGTCTGGTCTGATTGGACTACTGTATGTCTTTTCTGATTGGACTACTGTATGTCTGGTCTGATTGGACTACTGTATGTCTGGTCTGATTGGACTACTGTATGTGGGCATGAGCTTGGATGTGCAAATGTAAATGTGTATGCAATTCTGACTCTTGCACGTGCCCATGTGCGTTTGTAATGCTGTAGATGTTGCCAGTACGGAGGGGTGTGTGTGCTTGTGTGTGTGTGTGTGTGTGTGTGTGTGTGTGTGTGTGTGCGCGCTTGCATGTATGGGTGTGCGCACGTTTGTACTGTGTGTTCGTGAAAAGGTTGTGGTGACAGCAGGGCCCAGAGGGAGCAGTGACACATGAAAGGCCATCCCCAGCAGGAAATGAGACTGGGATGGAAAGTTAATATCCTGTGGGGGTCCAAAGCAGAGGGAGGGGAGGAAGGAGGGAGGGAGAAAGGGGAAGAGGGAGGGTTTGGTGGGTGAGGTAGGGAGAGGTAGGGAGATAGGGGTGATGCAGGGAGAAAGGAGGAGGGAGTAGGGGAAGGATGGAGGGAGGGATGGTAGGGGTGGGCTTCACTTAAGGGGTTACAAAGTCACATTAATATGAGTTTAAAGCATTAGATTACATCACCCCAAACAGTGGATTCAGTGAGGATTAACTGGGAGGAGAAAAATACATAGATTCACTGTTATTGACTGTAGTCGTGCAGTTATCAGCATTCTTTCTTCTTCTCTCTGGCTCTGTGGTAAACATACTACACTGAGAGATGGCTCTGCTTTCGTAATCAGTCATAGGGTCCTCCCTGCTATTGTCAACTCCCCTAATACACACACACTATCTCTTTCTCCATCCACACACATGAACATGATCTTCAGAGAGAAAGGGGGAACTTGTGATGTATACCTCATCTATTTTAATGGTCTGAGAAAACACCGGCTGCTGTCAGGCTCTAGTGGAGCGGAGCGTGGCCTCTCACATCAAACACACTGCAGCATACAGCCTAGCAGGAGGAGTGTACCTGGCAGAGGCTGGCTGGGCCAGGCCGGCAGGGCAGCGATCTGTTTGACTGACAGTAATAGCCCACCACTTAAAGACAGGCGAAGGGCTGCACTATACTGTGACAGCCAGCTGGCAAATGGATGATTCACAGTAGAGCTGGGACGATAAACCGAAAATGATCGACACCAACCATGCTGATCACTTATCGCAGGCATTTTGCTGATAACGTTCATTACGATAAGTAGCCTATACTAGATAA
The DNA here is from genome assembly GCF_045791955.1 of Oncorhynchus clarkii lewisi. Taxonomy (NCBI): domain Eukaryota; kingdom Metazoa; phylum Chordata; class Actinopteri; order Salmoniformes; family Salmonidae; genus Oncorhynchus; species Oncorhynchus clarkii. The sequence continues at coordinate 17,037,258 of NC_092150.1, read as the reverse complement.
ATAGTTTAAAGGATAATACAAAATAAACTGTGGTGCACATTCATGTCATAAAATTATAGCGTAGCACCCCAAATTATCAAATTATCGGCATTTTCAACAGCATTTAAGAAACATATTACCTTCAACAGTGTTATCTTGTGATCAAGACATCAATGTTTTGTGATTATTAATGTCATAAAAATGTTAGCTAATGGATTAGCAATTAGCATGTCTGACATTTCAGTGGAAATACTACTACTATCAGCTTTTTTGATACGCGGTTTAGCAAAAGAAATACGTCCTGTATTATCGGCATACGTTTGGTCCCCAGTTATTTGCCACCTTACTATTTTGTTCAATTACAGTTATGTTGTTCAAAAAAGAGACACCAACCTCGTATCCAAAGTGTTTACTAGGTAGTTGACTAGTTGGCTAGCCTTCCTGTAAAAAGAAAATACTTGCCTGTCAACTTTTCATTGCGTAGCCCGGTGCGCCCTCCTGTAGACTATTATAAATGGTTTTCCACCAACACCTTCTTCAGTGTTGTAACCAAATAATGTCTCATTATTTAGTTTTACAGATTAATATTATGTTTTGAGAAAGTAGATAATAGTTTAATACTAAGATAAACATGAATATTAATAATTTAGGTACAAAGTTGGATATTAAATTACGTGGTCTGTCGGCAGTAAAATTTTACAATATACAGCGTGTCCCACAATGTGTATATATATTACTTTTTTGAAACAATCAAAATCTAACTTCATTTACATAAACTGCAATGAAAATCGGTGGTCAGCTAGCAAAATGTACCGTTATTTTCTAGGCCTTTTAAATGTTGAACTCGAGGTGATTTAATCTTCCAACCGCTGGAGAGAGTCTGAAGTTAGGGGGTGTCCGATGTTGGGGGAAAATGAGCTAGTTCTGTTTATCATTATCGTATCAATCCAGGCAATTTACCACTATATGGATTTTGTCCATATCGCCCAGCTCTAATCTACAGGCCCGCATGTTTAGTGACCCACTACAAAACAGGATCCCGGGGAATAAAAGGTGGATGGAGGGATGGATATCTGTCTGCTCTCTGTGTTGTTGGGATGCTGTCTCTCTAAGCTAATGAGTTTACAAACAGTCTAATTTGAGGGTCAAAGAGCAGGGTCTGTTGATACTGTACTCTACTGTACTATCAGCCATGAGAAAGTGCATCCCATCCACATATCTCTGTAGAAATTAAACCCCCCACACACACCACTGTACCCATGACTTTAGGGCAGGTGTGTCCAACTCATTCCATGGAGGGCTTGCGGGTTTGAGTTTTTTCCTTTTAATTATGACCTAGACAACCAGGTGAGGGGTTTTCCTTACTAATCAGTGACCTTATTACATCAATCAAGTACAAGGGTGGAGCGATAACCGCAGACACTCAGCACGCCGTGGAATGAGTTTGACATGTGCTTTAGGGTCATGTCAGACCTTTTATAGGAACTTAGACCACGTCCTCTTAATTTAAAAAAAAAGAATGCAAATGCGAAAAAAGTGACCTGCGGTGCAGACAGTGTGCTGCTTCACATGGAGACAAACTGTGGGCTTACAGTCCTACTAGTTTAGGATTTGGCGTGACGTGAATACAGTACTATTGCTGTTGATGACCCCATGAGGTAATGGAAAACACAAAACAATGGAGGTACAACACTTACAATAAAGACCGGTGAATAATTAACAGACTAAAGACGACCACTCGGCATGTGAAAACTAAACAGGGCCTTTACTTGTTAATACGTCTTTTTTAATTCTATGTAATCAAGTCATGCTCTGGATGAGGACTTTTTCCGGCCTGGGTTATTTTTATTAAGGTACACCGTAATTAGCTTGGAACAGTGACTGTATGTGGTTTCTACTCCTGCCTTGCCCTGGAGTAGACCTGGCCTTCACTGTAATGGACCTTTCTCTTAGTAAGGAAAGTGTTTGTCCTCCCTAGCTAACAGAGGCAGTCTAAATTAATATACAGTACAAGTATACAGTAGTAAGAATAATCCATGGGGCTCAAACCTGAATGTTTCGTATTAGTGAATTCTAGGGCTGTCTGCGACTAAAACAAATATTGGTTGACCAAGAGTCGTATGTTCTTTCGACCAATCCACTGGTTGAAATTTTAAAACGTATATTTTTCCATATATAGACACACCTTATGTGTTTTAATAAAATCAACTATATGTAGGCTACTGAGCTTGTCTGATGCTTTGAGCATAGTGTGATTAAATAATTAAGACACACAAATGACTCAAGAAAGCCTAGCCAGAAGAAAGAAACGTATTCTCTAAACTCTTCCTCCTGCTGCTGCTGGCCTTTGCAGATTCTGCCATTACGCTCCCGAAGTTGTCAGTAATAGTGGTCGGCAACCTTTTCCATTTTCAAATTTATCTAAATCTAAATGAAAATTATACAAATCTAAAAGTAACTTATATTGCCATTGCCAACAATGTAAAAATAGCCTACATAAAGCCAACAAATAGGTACATTGCAGCCTGTAGTTAAAAAATATCACATTGGCTACGCATGGCTTGTCTGCAAGGAACTTGAAACATTGTATGAACTATCAACTTGGTCCAGACTGAAACTTGCAACATTGTATAAAGTATTCTGGGCCCTCAAATTTTCCTGTGCCAGTGAGCTCCGGACAGATATACGAAGTAATCAGGTAGACCTATTTTATGTCGTTTCCACCAGATCAGAGCATGACATTTTTTTCCCCTTTCATGCTGAGTGGTTATCGAAAGGGAGAGAGCTGGAAAGATTTTTCAAATAGGCTACATTGAGGAACTATTGTCATTCTGAAATGATGTAAAAACAGACTTTGTTTACTTGCTGTTTGAGGTGAAGAAGAAATGACTGAGAATCTCCACCGCTCATTAGTGGTGTTGAGTTAGGACAATCAAAAATACTATCAGATCCCCAAATGGGCACAATTTATAAGACTACAATTGTGCACAGGCCAGATAGCCTAGGCCTACTTCTAGGCGTAATCAGTTGCACATCCTTACTGAACAATTCTTAATTGGAATGAAATAAACCATCACTTTTTTCTCACAAGTGTAGCCCGGGTTGTGCGCTCTGCAAACAAGATGTCCACTTCGACAATGACAACGGTAAGACTGTAATAATAATAGATTGAATGCATTAACGCAAATTACGGTAAACAAACAATGTAGATTAGAAATGATGGTAATTACCTACCGGTAGATGTACTATTGGTGATACTGTTGTGTTATCCCCGTGTCCTCCACAATGGATTAGTCCACAAAATTTGGCCTGTGGACTAAATGGGGTCAGCCCTAGTGGAGTTTATATTATATGATGATATTAATATTATTAGCTCTCTGATGTAGATGTAGGCCTACACACTGTACGATGTGTGTAAGTGTTTGTGAGAGGTATGGTATAAATCAACACCATCTGTTTGCCAGAATCACTCGTAGTGTCTTCATGGACAAGTTAAGAAGGTTCAGCTCGCTCATCAATCCAATTCCCCTGCTGGGACACACACATACATTGCCAGGAGTTGCAGTTGCCATGGAAACCCACAGCACAGAAACCCCCTATTCTTCTTGATGTGCTACCTGATATATCCATAAGACTGGGGTCAGGTTAGGGGGAGTTGCCCCCGCCCCGCCCCGCTCCACACACACACACACACACACACACACACACACACACACACACACACACACACACACACATCACAGACTTGAGAGACCAAGCTGTCTGATAATACCAGGGTGAACACACTACAAAGGAGTCCTCCATTACTGCACCACGTGCCAAGTTGTTTTTCCTCAGAGAGCACCTTCATTTTCTCCTCTAAAGAGACAGTAAATTACACAGCAAGAGCCTGTAATGACTGAGTCTCGGTGTCTCTCAGTCAATTGACCCCCGCCTGTCTGTGTGGACTGGATAAATGGGAGAATAGAGGTCAGAGGTCACAGTGGGCAGGTCACTATAGGGCTCTGGGGAGGAGGGTTATGTGGTTGAGGAGGTTCAGGGGGTATTCATTTAGATTATGTTATGTAAGACATTTTGCAATGGTCAACAGAGTGTCTTCATTCCCTGGCTGTCCAAACGTGTTTGCTGATGTGCGATCACTGTGATTCGTTGTCTGTGATTTGTTGTGTGGGTGTGTTGACTCACCTGAGTTGTTTCATCATCACAATCAGTTTGGAGGTGTTGCTGATTTTGATTGACTTACCCCACTAGTCATTTTGTCATACTTGTATCCATGTGATTGTTAGTCCACTTTAACTGACCAGAACACGTGTCTGTCCTCTCTGTCCTTAGGTGGCTATCAAGTCCATCCGGAAGGAGAAGATCAAGGATGATCAGGATATGGTTCACATCCGCAGGGAGATAGAGATCATGTCATCCCTAAAACACCCCCACATCATCTCTATTAATGAAGGTGGGTCTCTGTCCACACACGCGCACACACACACACACACACACACACACACACACACACACACACACACACACACACACACACACACACACACACACACACCAATTCACTCTCTCTTGCCTCGTCCCGCTGTAGGACTGTCATGTTATGACAAGCGGATATCATAATAAGATCGGACCTCAGCTTTTGGATGTTACTTATCTTTTCTTCTTTGTCTGAGCCCAGTCAGAGAGTGGATCCATTGTGTGTGTGTGTCTGTGTGTGTTTGTGTGTGGCTGCACGTGTGCGTTTCTGGATGTCTTTCATAGAGTGTATGTGTGTGTGTGTGTGTGTCAGGGGGGTGTCCGTGAGGTTTGCCTCTCTCTCCCACATGAGAGGCCTCTTCTTATGTCTTCCCTGGTCTTGATCTCAGGGCCAGACATATGCTGGTACTTAGAGAGATCTCCAGCTGGGAGCCAGACTGAGGCTGAGGGCAGTAGAGGGAGAGAGAGGAGACTAACTCTACCCTGCTAACCTTAAATCTGACTCCACAGTTATGGACAGGGAGAGAGGAGGCTAACCCTGAGTCTAACTCCACAGATATGCACAGGGAGGAGAGGGGGAGAGAGAGGGAGAGAGAGAGGAGGCTAACCCCACCCCACTAACCCTGAGCCAGACTCCACAGATATGCACAGGGAGGAGAGGGGGAGAGAGAGGGAGAGAGAGAGGAGGCTAACCCCACCCCACTAACCCTGAGCCAGACTCCACAGATATGCACAGGGAGGAGAGGGGGAGAGAGAGAGGAGGCTAACCCCACCCCACTAACCCTGAGCCAGACTCCATAGATATGGACAGGGAGGAGAGGCCCTTAGCTCACGCTAAAGCCTCCTCCGCATATAGTATATCTGTCCCACTAGACCAGTGGTTCCCAAACTGTTCCCAAACTGTAATTATTATTATTATTTTATATATGTTTTCAGGAACTCAGTCCGGCTTTCAACATACTCTTGAAAGTAGTGATAGTAGAATGCACAAGGTGCAATTTCTAAATTGGGTAGTGCATCATCAGTTCCTCTTGTCATGTCAGTCATTGCAGACCTTAGAGAGCTATTTATAACTTGTCAGAAATGTCCAGATCAACTAGCCCATGTCAGCTAGCGTTTTTTCGCTAGGTTTTTTAACCCATAGATTTTGTTTTAATGTTTGAGTCACTCAAATATCACATGAATACACATTAGCATTAGACATTGCAAAATGTATAGAATTGCAAGAAACATCTGCCAACAAGAGGGGTGTGAACAGTTTGTGTCATGAACAGTTTGTGTCATGAACAGTGCTTGTGCCCATAGAAAAAGACGTTGCGCGCACGAGCAATGAGGGCACGATATTTTCCCCAATATTGGAAGGGGGACCTGAGTCAAAAATGTAGGAAACCCTGCACTAGACAACCCTCCAAAAGTCAAAGGCTTCACTCATATTGTGTGTTGCATATCTGCTCTTTTGGTTCGACCCCACATCTCAGTTTGAGAGGGGAAGTGTGATTTACAGAGGATGTTGATGGAGGTGGGTTACCTTACAATTTCCATCACCAGTTTGACCCACAAATGAACCTCCATCTCAAAGGGCAGTTGAACCTAAAGCACATAGATGCGGTAAATCAGATCTAGTGTCTGTTTTTATATCCCACGTCATCAGAACTGTTGATCTAACAACACTACTTAAACAGGCTGACTTATGACACTGCTTCGATTGGGTTCAAAGTCTGTCAATCTTTATTGACCCAACAAACAGTCAAACAGTGCTATTTGTCATGGCAACTTGCCGGTCTTCAGTGAGTGATGTGGTTGATATGGTTCAACTTAGTTTGTACAGTGCCTTGCGAAAGTATTCGGCCCCCTTGAACTTTGTGACCTTTTGCCACATTTCAGGCTTCAAACATAAAGATATAAAACTGTTTTTTTTTGTGAAGAATCAACAACAAGTGGTACACAATCATGAAGTGGAACAACATTTATTGGATATTTCAAACTTTTTTAACAAATCAAATACTGAAAAATTGGGTGTGCAAAATGATTCAGCCCCTTTACTTTCAGTGCAGCAAACTCTCTCCAGAAGTTCAGTGAGGATCTCTGAATGATCCAATGTTGACCTAAATGACTAATGATGATAAATACAATCCACCTGTGTGTAATCAATAAATGCACCTGCACTGTGATAGTCTCAGAGGTCCGTTAAAAGTGCAGAGAGCATCATGAAGAACAAGGAACACACCAGGCAGGTCCGAGATACTGTTGTGAAGAAGTTTAAAGCCGGATTTGGATACAAAAAGATTTCCCAAGCTTTAAACATCCCAAGGAGCACTGTGCAAGCGATAATATTGAAATGGAAGGAGTATCAGACCACTGCAAATCTACCAAGACCTGGCCGTCCCTCTAAACTTTCAGCTCATACAAGGAGAAGACTGATCAGAGATGCAGCCAAGAGGCCCATGATCACTCTGGATGAACTGCAGAGATCTACAGCTGAGGTGGGAGACTCTGTCCATAGGACAACAATCAGTCGTATATTGCACAAATCTGGCCTTTATGGAAGAGTGGCAAGAAGAAAGCCATTTCTTAAAGATATCCATAAAAAGTGTTGTTTAAAGTTTGCCACAAGCCACCTGGGAGACACACCAAACATGTGGAAGAAGGTGCTCTGGTCAGATGAAACCAAAATTTTACTTTTTGGCAACAATGCAAAACGTTATGTTTGGCGTAAAAGCAACACAGCTCATCACCCTGAACACACCATCCCCACTGTCAAACATGGTGGTGGCAGCATCATGGTTTGGGCCTGCTTTTCTTCAGCAGGGACAGGGAAGATGGTTAAAATTGATGGGGAGATGGATGGAGCCAAAATACAGGACCATTCTGGAAGAAAACCTGATGGTCTGCAAAAGACCTGAGACTGGGACGGAGATTTGTCTTCCAACAAGACAATGATCCAAAACATAAAGCATCTACAATGGAATGGTTCAAAAATAAACATATCCAGGTGTTAGAATGGCCAAGTCAAAGTCCAGGCCTGAATCCAATCGAGAATCTGTGGAAAGAACTGAAAACTGCTGTTCACAAATGCTCTCCATCCAACCTCACTGAGCTCGAGCTGTTTTGCAAGGAGGAATGGGAAAAAATGTCAGTCTCTCGGTGTGCAAAACTGATAGAGACATACCCCAAGCGACTTACAGCTGTAATCGCAGCAAAAGGTGGCACTACAAAGTATTAACTTAAGGGGGCTGAATAATTTTGCACGCCCAATTTTTCAGTTTTTGATTTGTTAAAAAAGTTTGAAATATCCAATAAATGTCGTTCCACTTCATGATTGTGTCCCACTTGTTGTTGATTCTTCACAAAAAAATACAGTTTTATATCTTTATGTTTGAAGCCTGAAATGTGGCAAAAGGTCGCAAAGTTCAAGGGGGCCGAATACTTTCGCAAGGCACTGTATGTGTCTGAAAGGCTGATTAGGAGAACACTCCTATAAACTAGCCTATAAGGAGTTGGGATGTTGCTCCCTTTTACATACTAGCCTATAAGGAGTTGGGGTGCTGCGCCTTCTTATAAACTAGCCTATAAGGAGTTGGGGTGCTGTTCCCTCTTATAAACTAGCCTATAAGGAGTTGGGGTGCTGTTCCTTCTTATAAACTGGCCTTTAAGGAGTTGGGGTTCTGCTCCCTCTTATAAACTAGCCTATAAGGAGTTGGGGTGCTGCTCCCTTTTACATACTAGCCTATAAGGAGTTGGGATGCTGCTCCCTTTTACATACTAGCCTATAAGGAGTTGGGGTGCTGCTTCCTCTTATAACTAGCCTATAAGGAGTTGGGGTGCTGCTCCCTTTTACATACTAGCCTATAAGGAGTTGGGGTGCTGCGCCTTCTTATAAACTAGCCTTTAAGGAGTTGGGGTGCTGCCCCCTCCTATGCGTTAAGTGCAGCCAGCCCTCTGTCTGCTACCAACCATTGCTGGTCGATTTTTTTGCAGAGGTTGCCTGATTTCTGGTGTTTCTCTTTAACCAGTGGTTACTGTTGTGGGCTGGCCCCTGCCCAGAAAGTGTTGCAAATGTATAGGCCCATACAGTATGTGTATCCGGCAACACCCGTGTCAACAGATAACTGCTTGTGTGGAACAAAGCTGAACCAGATGTGCAACGCTGAGATTTTCTTGCTCTGCATCCATTCTGCATCGATCAGCAGACCTGTGAGCATTTAAAGCACATTTGCTTTCACTTCCAGCACAATTCAAAACCTCATAACTGGATTTTAAATGAACATTTTCCAGAGAGGTCTTCCTGAAAGTCAATTTGGTTCATTCAGTTTAAATGGTATTCACGTCATCTATTTGTGTAGTGTATTGTGTAATGCTATTTGCCCCCAGCACACTTATAGGCTGTAAAACAAGCCTGGCATGACAGGGATAAGGACCCCCCTCTGGTTTAGAGAAGACAAGACTTTGAGAAAGGATAGATTTTAGAGGGGGTACCCTTCCTCCCACTCATTTTCTGGTTTGAATGGAAAAAGCACTGCATTATGAGTGCTGTCACTATCCCTCCATGTAAACTATAAGACAAAACACTAATGGGGGAATTCTGACCTGAATTAAGCACTCGTAGTTAGAATGTAATTCCTTTTTTAATGCACTTTTCTCTCTACACGTATTCTGAACTTGAACTTAAGCATGTAAGTGGAAAAAGCGTCTACTTAATTTTTCCCCATATAAATAACACCATTCTCCATGCACTGTAATTTACAACATGATAAGAGGTAAATTAGTAATCTGTTTGGATAAGGGAATTGTACATATATATGACACTTGTTTATATCTATTTTACCTTATCACTGGAGACAAATGTGAAACTAGGCATAGGGCAGTAAACTGAAGCATATCAACATATCAACTTTCCCACATTAAGGTTTATGAAATGCTGTGCCATTATGCCGAATTAAAATTGTAAGTCCTTTTAACTTGCAAGGATGGGCACTCTCGAATGTCTTAATTATAGGTTACCCCAACTTACTCAGTTTCCTATTTTTATCATGTTAAATAAACTCAGCAAAAAATAAACACCCTTTTTCAGGACCCTGTCTTTCAAAGATAATTTGTCAAAATTATCCAAATAACTTCTCAAATCTTCATTGTAAAGGGTTTAAACACTGTTTCCCGGATTACACCCGGAACGCACAATCCATTCATCAGTGCTCAGACTGTCTGCAATAGGCTGAGAGAGGCTGGACTGAGGGCTTGTAGGCCTGTTGTAAGGCAGGTCCTCACCAGACATCACCGGCAACAACGTCGCTTATGGGCACAAACCCACCGTCGCTGGACCAGAAAGGACTGGCAAAAAGTGCTCTTCGCTGATGATTTGCGGTTTTGTCTCACCAGGGGTGATGGTCGGATTCGCGTTTATCGTCGAAGGAATGAGCGTTACACCGAGGCCTGTACTCTGGAGTGGGATTTATTTGGAGGTGGAAGGTCCGTCATGGTCTGGGGCGGTGTGTCACAGCATCATCAAGCTGAGCTTGTTGTCATTGCAGGCAATCTCAATGCTGTGCGTTACGGGGAAGACATCCTCCTCCCTGATGTGGTACCCTTCCTGCAGGCTCATCCTGACATGACCCTTCAGCATGACAATGTCACCAGCCATACTGCTCGTTCTGTGCGTGATTTCCTGCAAGACAGGAATGTCAGTGTTCTGCCATGGCCAGCGAAGAGCCCGGATCTCAATCCCATTGAGCACGTCTGGGACCTGTTGGATAGGAGGGTGAGGGCTAGGGCCATCCCCCCAGAAATGTCTAGGAACTTGTAGGTGCCTTGGTGGAAGAGTGGGGCTTACAGGCGGTAGGCAATTAAGGTCACAGTTATTAAAACTTAGGACACTAAAGAGGCCTTTCTACTGACTCTGAAAGCATCAAAAGAAAGATGCCCGGGGTCCCTGCTCATCTGCGTGAACGTGCCTTAGGCATGCTGCAAGGAGGCATGAGGACTGCAGATGTGGCCAGGGCAATAAATTGCAATATCCATACTGTGAGATGCCTAAGACAGCGCTACAGGGAGACAGGACGGACAGCTGATTGTCCTCGCAGTGGCGAGTCCCTGCTCATCTGCGTGAACGTGCCTTAGGCATGCTGCAAGGAGGCGCTGTCTTAGGCGTCTCACAGTACTTAATGCAGCTGGTGGTTACTTTTGATTTTGACCCTCCCTTTGTTCAGGGACACATTATTCAATTTCTGTTAGTCACATGTCTGTGTAACTTGTTCACTTTATGTCTCAGTTGTTGAATCTTGTTATGTTCATACAAATATTTACACATGTTAAGTTTGCTGAAAATAAACGCAGTTGACATTGAGAGGACGTTTATTAGCCACTATCAGTATCGACTGCCAGTAGACCTAATAACCACACATATTCAACTGACAATTTACTGTTAGTTCCTATAGTTGGTATTGCCTAAATTATCTTTCCATTTAATTATATTGTTTAGTTTACCTTCATTTGCTTTCTCTCTAAACGCTGTCATGGTTGTTGCTGAGGATTATTAGTAACAGTTCATCATATTTTTTTGAAGATGTAGGTGTAAAGGACGTCACACTGCTTGCTTTGTGAGTACCTCTTCCTCCCGATTCGGCCCATACCTGACACAAACTCGGGATCTCTGCCTTGCTAGCACACATGACCGCCCTCCTGAAGCGTCTTACCAGTCGACGCCACCCGAAAAGCTAGCTATTCGCTGGTGCAAGTGGTGACATTTTGTGCTGAGGCGTAAGCTTCACACATCTCCATGTGCTACATAAGCTAATTCAATCATTATGGGGCAGACCAAGCCGTAATAGTTTGAACCCGACGCACGGCGCAATACTTGACCATTTCATCACACAGTTTCATGCTTAGTGCGATCAATAGTATAGCCTACTGTTGTACACTATTCTTTCTATTATAATTCTATGTACACTAATCTTCCAACATTAACATGGGTTGAAGAACTGAATGTGGCAGTTTTCAGAATGATTCAAATCACTGTTTTCTTTCTGTCTAGTGTAAATGCTCTCCAAACCTGTTTTTTTTATCATTAATAAACACTTTCCTAACCCTAAATAATCTACAAGATCAGAGTATTTTTTATCTACAAATTGGTTCTGAAACAGAGACAAATATGGATCTATTTAGATGGTTTCTTTCATTGATTCCTAATATTCTCAACGTTCTCTCCATATACAGTGGCTGACAAAAGTATTCACCCCATTGGCATTTTTCCTATTTTGTTGCCTTACAACCTGGAATTAAAATAGATTTTGGGGGGGTTTGTATCATTTGATTTACACAACATGCTTACCACTTTGAAGATGCAAAATATGTTTTATTGTGAAACAAACAAGAAATAACACAAAAAACAGAAAACTTGAGCGTTCAGAACTATTCACCCCCCCCCCCCCAAAGTCAATATTTTGTAGAGCCACCTTTAGCAGCAATTACAGCTGGGGCATGTCTCTATAAGCTTGGGACATCTAGCCACTGGGATTTTTTGCCCATTCTTCAAGGCAAAACTGCTCCAGCTCCTTCAAGTTGGACGGGTTCCGCTGGTGTACAGCAATCTTTAAGTCATACTACAGATTCTCAATTGGAGAATCAACATATCAACATATCATATCAACATATCAACTTTCCCACAGTAAGGTTTATGAAATGCTGTGCCATTATGCCGAATTAAAATTGTAAATCCTTTTAACTTGCAAGGATTGGCACTCTCGAATGTCTTAATTATAGGTTACCCCAACTTACTCAGTTTCCTATTTTTATCATGTTAAATAAACTCAGCAAAAAATAAACACCCTTTTTCAGGACCCTGTCTTTCAAAGATAATTTGTCAAAATTATCCAAATAACTTCTCAAATCTTCATTGTAAAGGGTTTAAACACTGTTTCCCATGCTTGTTCAATGAACCATGAACAATTAATGAACATGCACCTGTGGAATGGTCGTTAAGATACTAACAGCTTACAGACGGTAGGCAATTAAGGTCACAGTTATTAAAACTTAGGACACTAAAGAGGCCTTTCTTCTGACTCTGAAAAACACCAAAAGAAAGATGCCCAGGGTCCTTGATCATCTGCGTGAACGTGCCTTAGGCATGCTGCAAGGAGGCATGAGGACTGCAGATGTGGCCAGGGCAATAAATTGCAATGTCCGTAATGTTAGACGCCAAAGACAGCGCTACAGGGAGACATGACGGACAGCTGATTGCCCTCGCAGTGGCAGACCACGTGTAACAACACCTGCACAGGATCAGTGCATCCGAACATCACACCTGTGGGACAAGTACAGGATGGCAACAACAACTGCCCGGATTACACCCGGAACGCACAATCCATCCATCAGTGCTCAGACTGTCTGCAATAGGCTGAGAGAGGCTGGACTGAGGGCTTGTAGGCCTGTTGTAAGGCAGGTCCTCACCAGACATCACCGGCAACAACGTCGCTTATGGGCACAAACCCACCGTCGCTGGACCAGAAAGGACTGGCAAAAAGTGCTCTTCGCTGATGATTTGCGGTTTTGTCTCACCAGGGGTGATGGTCGGATTCGCGTTTATCGTCGAAGGAGTGAGCTTTACACCGAGGCCTGTACTCTGGAGCGGGATCGATTTGGAGGTGGAAGGTCCGTCATGGTCTGGGGCGGTGTGTCACAGCATCATCAAGCTGAGCTTGTTGTCATTGCAGGCAATCTCAATGCTGTGCGTTACAGGGAAGACATCCTCCTCCCTGATGTGGTACCCTTCATGCAGGCTCATCCTGACATGACCCTTCAGCATGACAATGTCACCAGCCATACTGCTCGTTCTGTGCGTGATTTCCTGCAAGACAGGAATGTCAGTGTTCTGCCATGGCCAGCGAAGAGCCCGGATCTCAATCCCATTGAGCACGTCTGGGACCTGTTGGATAGGAGGGTGAGGGCTAGGGCCATCCCCCCAGAAATGTCTAGGAACTTGCAGGTGCCTTGGTGGAAGAGTGGGGCTTACAGGCGGTAGGCAATTAAGGTCACAGTTATTAAAACTTAGGACACTAAAGAGGCCTTTCTACTGACTCTGAAAGCATCAAAAGAAAGATGCCCGGGGTCCCTGCTCATCTGCATGAACGTGCCTTAGGCATGCTGCAAGGAGGCATGAGGACTGCAGATGTGGCCAGGGCAATAAATTGCAATATCCATACTGTGAGATGCCTAAGACAGCGCTACAGGGAGACAGGACGGACAGCTGATTGTCCTCGCAGTGGCGAGTCCCTGCTCATCTGCGTGAACGTGCCTTAGGCATGCTGCAAGGAGGCGCTGTCTTAGGCGTCTCACAGTACTTAATGCAGCTGGTGGTTACTTTTGATTTTGACCCTCCCTTTGTTCAGGGACACATTATTCAATTTCTGTTAGTCACATGTCTGTGTAACTTGTTCACTTTATGTCTCAGTTGTTGAACCTTGTTATGTTCATACAAATATTTACACATGTTAAGTTTGCTGAAAATAAACGCAGTTGACATTGAGAGGACGTTTATTAGCCACTATCAGTATCGACTGCCAGTAGACCTAATAACCACACATATTCAACTGACAATTTACTGTTAGTTCCTATAGTTGGTATTGCCTAAATTATCTTTCCATTTAATTATATTGTTTAGTTTACCTTCATTTGCTTTCTCTCTAAACGCTGTCATGGTTGTTGCTGAGGATTATTAGTAACAGTTCATCATATTTTTTTGAAGATGTAGGTGTAAAGGACGTCACACTGCTTGCTTTGTGAGTACCTCTTCCTCCCGATTCGGCCCATACCTGACACAAACTCGGGATCTCTGCCTTGCTAGCACACATGACCGCCCTCCTGAAGCGTCTTACCAGTCGACGCCACCCGAAAAGCTAGCTATTCGCTGGTGCAAGTGGTGACATTTTGTGCTGAGGCGTAAGCTTCACACATCTCCATGTGCTACATAAGCTAATTCAATCATTATGGAGCAGACCAAGCCGTAATAGTTTGAACCCGACGCATGGCGCAATACTTGACCATTTCATCACACAGTTTCATGCTTAGTGCGATCAATAGTATAGCCTACTCTTGTACACTATTCTTTCTATTATAATTCTATGTACACTAATCTTCCAACATTAACATGGGTTGAAGAACTGAATGTGGCAGTTTTCAGAATGATTCAAATCACTGTTTTCTTTCTGTCTAGTGTAAATGCTCTCCAAACCTGTTTTTTTTTTATCATTAATAAACACTTTCCTAACCGTAAATAATCTACAAGATCAGAGTATTTTTTATCTACAAATTGGTTCTGAAACAGAGACAAATATGGATCTATTTAGATGGTTTCTTTCATTGATTCCTAATATTCTCAACGTTCTCTCCATATACAGTGGCTGACAAAAGTATTCACCCCATTGGCATTTTTCCTATTTTGTTGCCTTACAACCTGGAATTAAAATAGATTTTGGGGGGGTTTGTATCATTTGATTTACACAACATGCTTACCACTTTGAAGATGCAAAATATGTTTTATTGTGAAACAAACAAGAAATAACACAAAAAACAGAAAACTTGAGCGTTCAGAACTATTCACCCCCCCCCCCCAAAGTCAATATTTTGTAGAGCCACCTTTAGCAGCAATTACAGCTGGGGCATGTCTCTATAAGCTTGGGACATCTAGCCACTGGGATTTTTTGCCCATTCTTCAAGGCAAAACTGCTCCAGCTCCTTCAAGTTGGACGGGTTCCGCTGGTGTACAGCAATCTTTAAGTCATACTACAGATTCTCAATTGGATTGAGGTCTGGGATTTGACTAGGCCATTCCAAGACATTTAAATGTTTCCCATTAAACCACTTGAGTGTTGCTTTAGCAGTATGCTTAGGGTCATTGTCCTGCTGGAAGGTGAACCTCTGTCCCAGTCTCAAATCTCTTTTTGGAGTTATTTTTTAAATTTCACTTCACCAATTTGGACTATTTTGTGTATGTCCATTACATGGAATCCAAATTAAAAATCAATTTAAATTTCAGGTTGTAATGCAACAAAATAGGAAAAACGTCAAGGGGGATGAATACTTTTGCAAGGCACTGTATTCTAGTGAGTCTGACAAAATTCAAACTAAAATGTACACCGTATTTAAAGGGATGTCTTAAGATAAATGGACTGAAAACCCTATTGAATGAAAACTCCACAAGAAAATCTGTTGGCCAGCAAGTGGGGGGGGTTTCAGCAGTTTAATGCAATTTATTCAGTGCGTGCAAGGTAGCCACACCTGCATTACGCAACTGAATCAGGTAAGTACTGATAAGTGCGTAGGAAAGGCGTAAAAATGGCTCCTAAATGTTTATGTTAAAGACCTCAATTCAGACATTAACACACTATCAGGGTGTTTTTTTAGCTTTTATGTTAAAATATAGTAATTTTTTTTTTTTTTTTACATAAAAGCTGCTTCTTAATAACTTCATTGTCCTCTATCTAACTCTGCTAAGACAGTGATTAGCAACCCCCTCCCCATGTTAACAGCTCAGAGGCCTAGCCTAGTGGACCCAGCGGATAGCAGAGCAGGGCATTGGGACAATGGGTGCTAATTAGTGTGATCTGAGGCCTGCTGGCCCATTGAACAAAGACCGAAAGAGTGATGGACAGAGAGGGCACCCCATTATGTAAGCCAGGTAATTACCCCAGTGAATCATGGGGGAGGGTGGCACGAGGGGCAGGGGTCAGAGATAACGAGTGCCCACACTGGGCTCTCAAACGGACCCCCACCACGGATCGCCGGAAGGGTCGTCCTGGGTCACGGCTCCGTCGGCCAATCAGAACCAACCCCCAGGTCGGCTGGCCCGGTTCCCGTGCTGCCTGCCCTGCCCAGCGGAGCAGTCACAATCAGGGAGGGTTGCCATCAATCAACATCAACATGTTTCTACCACAGGATTATTCTCTGAAAGGGAGGGGAGGGTGGGAGGAGAGGAGAGGGGATGGGTGGGCCTGTGGAGGTGCTCACTCATGGGTGCAGAGAGTTGGCCTTCACCCCTGGAGCCCCTGTAGTGTGGGAAAATACACTGACAATAAGAAGAACATGGCCAATGGTTGTGTCATCATCCCCTCTCTCTCCGCCTGACTAACAGTTCTCATTTCCCCCATATGATGCACTGCTGATGGGTCAGCAACATGCCCTGGCAGTAGGCGAAATGATACATTGGAGGCTAGATAGATAGTGGAACAGTACAGGACAGGTTGTCCTGTGTCTAGTCTATAAGGCGTTCCTATCTCTTACCCAAGTAATGCACGCGTAAATGGAACTTAATTCAATTTGTATGTACTTTTCTCTCTATGCGTACTCTGACCTTGAACTTAGGCATGAAGTAATAAATGTTTCAGCCAGCTATTATTTTAGGGTGGAGATAACAGAAAGGAAGGTGGGGCAGAGGTGTGTCTACAGATAGGCCGTATTCTGACCTTAACTTAATTCCCTCGTAATTCCACCACCTTAATGCACGATGAAACAATGAATAAGGTCCAACGAATGGTCGGTTCCAAGTGAAACAGAAACTACTTTCTTTGTTCCGATAGAAATAACACCATTCTCCATGCACTGTAATTTACAAGTTAATAAGAGCTATTGATAGGAGCTAGCTAAATGAGTAAGACGTTTGGATTTGGGAATTGTAAATATAAATGACAATTGTTTGAATTATTTTACCTTATGATCGCTGGAGACAAATGTGAAACCAGTCATATGGCAGCAAACTGAAGCATATCAACATACAGTGCCTTGCAAAAGTATTCATCCCCCTTGACGTTTTCCCTATTTTGCTGCATTACAACTTGTAATTTAAATGAGACTGGTGAAAGTTAGTGACATGATGAGATGTTGATTTACTGTCCAGTTCAGGATGACACTATGGACCTTCTGTTAACCATGCTTTTCTCTTCTCTTCTGTTCCCTCACTCTCTCCCTCCCTCTCTCCCTCTCGCTCTCTCTTTGCCTTCTCCTCTCCAAGGGGTTTGGTACTACAACACCCCCCCCCCCCCACCCCCTCCCTCCCAGTTGTGTTGCTAAGACTCAAGCCAGACACATGAGGTGGGATTGGTGATGTAATGTAATCATAGAAGCAGTGCAGAGAGAGTGTGAATACAGCCAGTTGGCTCTGAAACTGGGAGGGGTACTCTTCTCATTTATTCAACATGATACTGTCCACTGAAACTATGAAGTTAGTTGTTTCTCTTCCTGAATGGTTTATGATGAAACCTCTGCTGTGAAACAAATGGTTGCTAACTGTTTGTCCACACTAATTGTTTGTCCATCCTAACTGTGTGTCCATTCTCCTCCAGTGTTTGAGAACAAGGACAAGATCGTGATCGTGATGGAGTATGCCAGTAAGGGTGAGCTGTATGACTATATCAGTGAGCGCCGGCGCCTGAGCGAGAGAGAGACGCGACACTTCTTCAGGCAGATAGTCTCTGCCGTGCACCACTGTCACAAGGTAAAATTCTCCAGAGAAACGTGCACACGTGCACGAAAAACACACCCACACATTTCTGCTAATCAGATGCAGCGCAAAATATCGTAACCGTATGACTATAACTGTATATATTCTTCACATAGAGAAGAAGTCTGCAGTATGAGCTATGCTTTTAGTGGCCTCTTGGTGTTAAGGAGGACTGTAAGGGACTTAACACAAACCAGTGTTGTCCATCGTGCACACAGTCCCTGCTCATCTGTTGTCATGACTCCATATCCCTGGATCCCCTCATAGCTCCCCCAGGACACCCCCCCCTCCCTCCATAACATGGATCCTAGCCCACCCCTCTCTTCTCCCTCATTAAACCATGGTCTCCCAGGGATGGGGGATGTTTGGGTGGGCTCCCCACTAGTCATCATCTCTACAGCTGGGATGGGATGATGTCATCGTCCCAGCATAAGGGGGAGCACCAGACACACAGCCAGCGCGTAGGGATGAGCCTCTAGGGGCAACCGCACTGAGGGGTGGAGTACCATGGTGTAGGGTAGTGGGGTGATATAGTGTGGTTGACTGACATAGGAAGCAGGTGTACTGTGAGAGTGCTGATTAGACCCACCTCATTTTATAACCTCCATTTATAAGCATGTGAACATGTGTTCCCTATCACATCCTAACCAATTGGAGACGCACAGTACAGTGTAGGCCCGGCGGTTACAGCTGTAGTGAAGTCACCCCATCACTTCCAGACCTGAAATGGCTGCTTGTGTTTCCTGTTGCTGTGTGTATACCACATGTTAATGCATGCATTGAAAGTGCCACTAAACAACATAGTTGCTTTTTTTGTGAGAAGATACAGTACCAGTCAAACGTTTGGACACACCTACTCATTCAAGGGTTTTTCTTAATTTTTAACAATTTTATACATTGTAGAATAACAGTGAAGACATCAGAACTATGAAATAACACATATGGAATGATGTAGTAACTAAAAAAGTGTTAAATAAATCAAAATAGATTTTATATTTTAGATTCTTCAATGTAGCCACTTTTTGCATTGATGACAGCTTTGCACACTCTTGGCATTCTCTCAACCAGCTTCATGAGGAATTATTTTCCAACAGTCTTGAATGAGTTCCCACATGTGCTGAACACTTGTTGGCTGCTTTTCCTTCACTGTGCAGTCCAACTCATCCCAATCCATCTCATTTGGGTTGAGGTCGGGTGATTGTGGAGGCCAGGTCATCTGATGCAGCACTCCGTCACTCTCCTTGGTCAAATAGCCCTTACACAGCCTGGAGCTGTGTTTTGGGTCATTGTCCTGTTGAAAAAGTGTCCAGTGTCATCAGCAAAGCACCCCCACACTATCACACCTCCTCCTCCATGCTTCATGGTGGGAGCCACACATGCGGAGATCATACTTTCACAAAGACACTGCGGTTGGAACCAAAAATCTCAAATGTGGACTCATCAGACCAAAAGACCGATTTTCACCGGTCTAATGTCCATTGCTTTTTTTCTTGGCCCAATCAAGTCTCTTCTTATTGGTGTCCTTTAGTGTTTTTTTGCAGCAATTCGACCATGAAGGCCTGATTCACGCAGTCTCCTCTGAACAGTTGATGTTGAGATGTCTGCTACTTGAACTCTGTGAAGCATTTATTCGGGCTGCAATCTGAGGTGCAGTTAATTCAATTGAACTCATCCTCTTATCCTCTGCAGCAGAGGTAACTCTTGGTCTTCCTTTCCTGTGGCAGTCCTCATGAGAGCCAATTTCATCATAGTGCATGGTGGTTTTTGCGACTGCACTTGAAGAAACGTTAAAAGTTCTTGACATTTTCTGGATTGACTGACCTTGATGTCTTAAAATAAGGATGTACTGTCATTTCTCTTTGCTTATTTGAACTGTTCTTGCTTGGTCTTTTAGCAAATACGGCTATCTTCTGTATACCACACCTACCTTAACACAACTGATTGGCTCAAACGCATTAAGAAGGAAAGAAATTACACAAATTAACTTTGAACCAGGCACCCCTGTTCATTGAAATGCATTCCAAGTGACTACCTCATGAAGTTGGTTGAGAGAATGCCAAGAGTGTGCAAAGCTGGCATAAAGGCAAAGGATGGCTACTTTGAATAATCTCATATAAAATATATTTTGATTTGTTTAACACTTTTATGGTTACATGATTCCATTCCATGTTTTATTTCATAGTTCTGATGTCTTCACTATTATTCTACAATGTAGAAAATAGTCAAAATTGAGAAAAACCCTTGAATGAGTAGGTATGTCCAAACTTTTGACTGGCACTAAATTATCCTGGTCCATCATTATA
Source organism: Oncorhynchus clarkii lewisi (assembly GCF_045791955.1). Taxonomy (NCBI): domain Eukaryota; kingdom Metazoa; phylum Chordata; class Actinopteri; order Salmoniformes; family Salmonidae; genus Oncorhynchus; species Oncorhynchus clarkii. The sequence goes on along the minus strand of NC_092150.1, from coordinate 17,017,014 downwards.
GGCTCTTGTTTATGTGAGTTGAGTTAGAGGGAAAATCTCTACAGATGTCAACACGCAGACGATAGAGGGCCAGGCAGGGCAATTAAACCTACTAGACCAATTGGCCCACTCTAACTATATCCCCTGAGAACAACACTGGAGTTTGGTCTCACCTCACCGCCATCAAGCGAACGAACGAATAGCGAATGAACGCTCCCCTACTGTACAGCCCGGCAATCATCGGTCTGGTGATTTTTCTTCTAGAGCCAACGGATGGACTGTTTGTCTTTTACAGAATGGGGTGGTGCACAGGGATTTGAAACTGGAAAATGTGCTACTGGATGAAAACTGTAACATTAAGGTAAGAAATAGTCACTTTTATTCAACTCTACAGACTCTTGTTCATACATTGTAACCTTTGAATCTGTAATTGTGAAACAGTCTGTTACTTTGAGTGCTATTTAGATATGGAGGCACTACTAGACAACTTTATTTTTTAGAATCTGTAACCATGTTAATGCCATGATACTTTTAATGACATTTGTTATGATGTTTTACCAAACCTCGATGTGTCCCTGTCTCCCGCCAGATTGCTGACTTTGGACTGTCCAACCTCTACCACAAGGACAAACTGCTGCAGACTTTCTGTGGCAGCCCACTCTATGCATCACCGGAGATAGTCAATGGAAGACCTTACTGCGGTCCAGAGGTAGGCACTAGGCAGGCACCACAGAGGTCAGGGGCCACAGACAGACACAATGAGACCGACTGGTTTTCTTTTGTCCCTGGGAGAAGTTATTAATAATCCCCAGGACCTGGCACTGTTGGTTGGGAGTCCCAAAGCAGATATAGAGAGGGAGGGAGAGAGATAGAGAAGGTTGGTGGTAGAGGGAGGGAGAGAGATAGAGAAGGTTGGTGGTAGAGGGAGGGAGAGAGATAGAGAAGGTTGGTGGTAAAGGGAGGGAGTGAGATAGACAAGGTTGGTGGTAGAGGGAGGGAGTGAGATAGACAAGGTTGGTGGTAGAGGGAGGGAGAGAGATAGAGAAGGTTGGTGGTAGAGGGAGGGAGAGAGATAGAGAAGGTTGGTGGTAAAGGGAGGGAGTGAGATAGACAAGGTTGGTGGTAGAGGGAGGGAGTGAGATAGACAAGGTTGGTGGTAAAGGGAGGGAGAGAGATAGAGAAGGTTGGTGGTAGAGGGAGGGAGAGAGATAGAGAAGGTTGGTGGTAGAGGGAGGGAGAGAGATAGAGAAGGTTGGTGGTAGAGGGAGGGAGAGAGATAGAGAAGGTTGGTGGTAGAGGGAGGGAGAGAGATAGACAAGGTTGGTGGTAGAGGGAGGGAGTGAGATAGACAAGGTTGGTGGTAGAGGGAGGGAGTGAGATAGACAAGGTTGGTGGTAGAGGGAGGGAGTGGAGGGAATGGAGGAGGTGTAACAGCATTGTTTCTGTCCTTCTACTCGCCCCAATCTGGGCTTGAACCAGAGACCCTCTGCATACATCGACAACAGTCACCTTCGAAGCATCGTTACCTATCGCTCCACAAAAGCCTTGCAGAGCAAGGGAAACAACTACTTCCAGGTCTCAGAGCGAGTGATGTCACCGATTGAAACGCTCCTAACTAGCTAGCAATTTCACACCGGTTATAGAGGCATGAGGTATCCTCTTTGATGGGATTCTCCCTATTCAGTTACTACTCCCAACAACTCTCACGTCCTTAGTGGAAGGCCACAGATGGTGGCTTGGCTCCCTTTTGAAGACTATAGTGCTGTTGTTGCTCATAGTATCCTGGCGCCGAAGATCATGGCTGACATTTTACATTCTCCAAACCGATTGTGCTATTTTTTATTTTTTTTACGTATTTTTTAAATTATTGTGTACATAATGTTGCTGCTACCATTTCTTATGACCGAAAATAACTTTTAACCAGATCCACGCCTTTTGAGTGAAGAAAAAAGGCCAGAAAAGGGGCCGCAGATCGGGCAGCCTTCTGAGAACCCGGAGGCTAGCGAGTAAACTCCCACTGCCATCCTTTCTTCTTGCTAACTTGCAATCATTGGAAAATAAAATTCATGACCTACAATGAAGATTATTCTACCAACGGGACATTAAAAACTGTAACATCTAACATCTTATGTTTCACCGAGATGTGGCTGAACGGAGATACAGACAATATAGAGCTAGTGGGATTTTCCATGCACTGGCAGAACAGAGACGCTACCTCTGGTGGGGTGAGGGTGTGTGTCTATTTGTCAATTACAGCTAGTGCGCGATGTCTAATATTAAAGAAGTCTCGAGGTATTGCTCACCTGAGGTAGAGTACCTTATGATAAGCTGTAGACCACACTATCAACAAAGAGAGTTCTCATCTGTATTATTCGTAGCCGTCTATTTACCACCACAGAACGAAGCTGGCACTAAGACCGCTCTCAACCAACTCTATAAGGCCATAAGCAAAGAAAATGCTCTCCCAGAAGTGGTGCTCCTGGTGGCCAGGGACTTTAATGCAAATTTTTACCAGCATGTCACATGTGCAACCAGAGGGGAAAAAAATCCTAGACCACCTTTACTCCACACACAGAGATGCATACAAAGCTCTCCCCCGCACTCCATTTGGCAAATCTGACCACAATTCTATCCTCCTGATTCCTGCTTACAAGCAAAAACTAAAGCAGGAAGTACCAGCTCAATACGGAAGTGGCCAGATGACGGGAATGCTACACTAAAGGACTGTTTTGCTAGCACAGACTGGAATATGTTCCGGGATTCATCCAGTGGCATTGAGGAGTACACCACCTCAGTCATCGGCTTCATCAATAAGTGCATCGATGATGTTGTCCCCACAGTGACTGTACGTAAATATCCAAACCAGAAGCCATGGATTACAGGCAACATCCGCATCGAGCTAAATGCTTGAGCTGCCGTTTTCAAGGAGCGGGAGACTAATCCAAACGCTTATAAGAAATCCCGCTATGCCCTCAGACGAACCATCTAACAAGCAAAACGTCAATACAGGATTAAGATGGATTCCTATTACACCGGCTCTGATGCTCGTCGGATGTGGCAGGGCTTGAAAACTGTTACGGAAAGGGAAACTCAGACGCAAGCTTCCCAGTGACGCCAGCCTACCAGACAAGTTAAATGCCTTTTATGCTCGCTTCGAGGCATGCACGAGACCACCAGCTGTCCTTGATGACTGTGTGATAACGCTCTCGGTAGCCGATGTGAGCAAAACCTTTAAACAGGTCAACATTCACATTCACAGCTGGGCCAGACGGATTACCAGGACGTGTTCTCAAAGCATGCACGGACCAACTGTCAAGTGTCTTCACTGACATTTTCAACCTCTCCCTGACCGAGTCTGTAATACCTACATGTTTCAAGCAGACCACCATAGTCCTTGTGCCCAAGGAAGTGAAGTTAACCTGCCTAAATGATTACTGCCCCGTGGCGCTCACGTCAGTAGCCATGAAGTGCTTTGAAAGGCTGGTCATGGCTCACATCAACAGCATCCTCCCGGACACCCTAGACTCACTCCAATTTGCATACTGCCCCAACAGATCCACAGATGACGCCATCTCAATTGCACTCCACACTGCCCTTTCTCACCTGGACAAAAGGAACACCTATGACTACAGCTCAGCGTTCAACACCATAGTGCCCACGAAGCTCATCACTAAGCTAAGGACTGGGACTAAACACCTCCCTCTGCAACTGGATCCTGGACTTCCTGAAGGGCCGCACCCAGGTGGTAAGAGTAGGCAACACCACATCTGCCACGCTGATCCTTAACACTGGGACCCTCAAGGGGTGTGTACTTAGTACCCTCCTGTATTCCCTGTTCACCCACGACTGCGTGGCCAAAAACGACTCCAACACCATCATTAAGTTTGCTGACAACACAACAGTGGTAGGCCTGATCACCGACAAATATGAGACGGCCTATAGGGAGGAGGTCAGAGAACTGTCAGTGTGGTGCTAGGACAACAACATCTCCCTCAATGTGAGCAAGACAAACGAGCTGATCGTGGACTACAGGAAAAGGCCCCCATTAACATTGACGGGGCTGTAGTGGGGCGGGTTGAGAATTTCAAGTTCCTTGGTGTCCACATCACCAACAAACTATCATAGTCCAAACATACCAAGACAGTCGTGAAGAGGGCATGGGCCCCCAGATTCTCAAATGGTTTTACAGCTGCACCATCGAGAGCATCCTGACCGGTTGCATCACCGCCTGGTATGGCAACTGCTCGGCATCTGACCATATGGCGCTACAGAGGGTAGTGCGAACGGCCCAGTACATCACTGGGGCCAAGCTTCCTGCCATCCAGGACCTATATAATAGGCGGTGTCAGAGGAAAGCACATAAATAAAATGGTCAGAGATTCCAGTCAGCCAAGTTATAGACTGTTTTCTCTGCTACCGCATGGGAAGCGGTACCGGAGCACCAAGTCTAGGACCAAAAGGCAGCTTTTACGCCAAAGCCATGATGCCATAAGACTGCTGAACATTTTATAAAATCGCTACAGGACAATTTACATTGACCCTCCCATCTCTTTTGTGCACTGCTGCTACTCGCTGTTTGTTTGTTATCTATGCATTGTCACTTCACCCGCAACTACATGTACAGATAACCTCAACTAGCCTGTACCCCCGCACACTGACTCGGTTCTGGTGCCCCCTGTATATAGCCTCGTTATTGGTATTGTTATTGTGTTACTTTTTATTACTACTTTTTTATTTTAGTCTACTGTTGGTTAAGTGCTTGTAAGTAAGCATTTCACAGTAAAGTCTACACTTGTTGTATTCGGTGCATGTGACAAATGAAGTTTGATTTGAATAGAATATGAATGAGTTACACAGACAGGCTCAGCAACTTCACTTCCAAGGATGGGTGGGATTGAGAAATTGTTTGGTTAAGAAAAAGGGAGAGAGAATGTGACAAAACATCACCAAAACTATTTATTGACTAATTTGAAAGTAATTCTTTAGGGCGTTTTCCAAATTGCAAGAAAACTTGTGCATTATAAAGCAAAGTAAAAGTCGTATTTTAAGACTGAAATGTCCAACGATTCAATTTAGTATAATTCACTGTCATTTTCTTCAGTGTGCTAAAAAAAACAACTGTAATGAAAATTACAGAATCCAGTTGGGGAAAATACGCAAATTACAGCTAACACTGGAAACAAAAACAGAACACAACAATGGCATTCACCCCGTCTCGCCCTCCCTGCAGCCCTGCCAGTCGACCAATCACAGAGGAGCGCTCTCAGTCATTGAACCAATGACAGAGCGGCTCCAGTGTGAGACATTCCAAGCATGGGCCCTAAAGGAAGTCCAGTCTGCCCAATCGCAGACCCCAGTCCCAGAACTCAGTCCCAGACATGGGCTGGCTATATTCCACTGACCATCGACAAGCAGCCACATTCCTCCAGAAGTCCTCCTCTTCCAAAGCCTGACGTCTGGCTAATCAGTGACCGGCATTGTGTCTCCTGAGATCTGTCAGGGCCTCACAGCTCTGCCACCTCTGCTGAATTCATTACACCCCTCTCCACATCTCTGTCCCCCTCCTGCCCCCTCCATTCCCCAGACACTGGTCTTGCATAACCCATTTACTGAGACAGTCACATTGCATTAGATTAGTGGTCACAAAGCGCAGGTTGACACATAGAGAAAGACAGAGGGAGAAATAGAGTTCTATGTTCATGGAAACAAACTGACACACTCCAGACTCTGGTTCTATGGCTGAGAGGATGGAAGTGGAAATCAGGGCTTAGAGCACAGCCCATTATCAGCCTGAAAACGTCATCCTGGCACATTTTTGCAAAAAGGTCAAATGTCACAGCAGCTGACGTTTTTCTTAATACATTGCAGTCAAGGGGAAAATATGTGTCACAGGGTTGATGTTTTTCTCAATACATAGCCATCAAAGGGAAAAGATGAGCTTTAACCAATTTTATCTTATGTCAATAAATTGCAGTCAATGGGAAAAAATGAGTGTCACAGGGTTGAGACCTAAGTGAATAAATTGCTTTCAATGGGGGAAGACCTTCAACACAATATGGAGATATAAGGAAGGCATCACAGGCATGACACCTCCCTCGTTCTGTTAAGGCTGTGTAAGGCAGGCGAAGTCAGGTGCAGGAGAGCAGAGTAGAGTAAACAGGCACACTTTTATTCCAGTCAAAAAATAGTCACAACATGACATCTAAGTGCCCAAAAAACACGGAACATGAATACAAAAGCTTGCGCGTGAACATACACCATTCACAATAAACAATTACACACAAAGACATGGAAGGGAACAGAGGACTAAGTACATGCAGTGTGATTATGGAATGAAAACCAGGTGTGTATGAAACAAGACAAAACAAATGGATATATGAGAAATAGAGCGGCGATGGCTCTCTCCCTCCCTCTCTCTCTTCTCTCTTTCTCCCTTCTTCACCTTCTCTTACTCTCCCCCTTCTCCCCCTCCATTCTATGTCCCTACCCCCCTCTATACTATTTATCTTACTCCTCTCTCTACCTCCTTTTTCTCCTACCTCCATCTCTCTCAACTTTCCCACCTCCACAGACAGGATATTGATGATATGCATCAAGGTTATTGGCACATACTAAGTCTATACATTGCAGTCAAGGCAAAAACATTGGTGATAAAGCTACAATGGGTAAATTGGTGAAAGACACGGGCAGACGGACGGACAGACAGACCTATAAACATGCCCACATCCCAGCTCAACCCTAGCCATAACCCTAACCCTATTAATAGCCCTCCACTTCTTGGCTCTTGGAGTTAGGGTTGAGCTGGGAGTTGATATGAAGCTAGGGTTAGGGCCTCAACCCTTGACATAATCCAAACCTGAATCCAATTAACAATGATTTAATTTGCCCCTCCCTCCACTACATTGCAGAAAGTATACTAGACCTATCTACTTCCGGCGCCGACAGAGATGGCCGCCTCGCTTCGCGTTCCTAGGAAACTATGCAGTTTTTTGTTTTTTTACGTGTTATTTCTTACATTAGTACCCCAGGTCATCTTAGGTTTCATTACATACAGTCGAGAAGAACTACTGAATATAAGATCAGCATCAACTCACCATCAGTACGACCAAGAATATGTTTTTCGCGACGCGGATCCTGTGTTCTGCCTTACAAACAGGACAACGGAGTGGATCCTATGCAGCGACCCAAAAAAACGACTCCGAAAGAGAGGGAAACGAGGCGGTCTTCTGGTCAGACTCCGGAGACGGGCACAGCGCGCACCACTCCCTAGCATTCTTCTTGCCAATGTCCAGTCTCTTGACAACAAGGTTGATGAAATCCGAGCAAGGGTAGCATTCCAGAGGGACATCAGAGACTGTAACGTTCTTTGCTTCACGGAAACGTGGCTTACTGGAGAGACGCAATCCGAAGCGGTGCAGCCAACAGGTTTCTCCACGCATCGCGCAGACAGGAAAAAACATCTTTCTGGTAAAAAGAGGGGCGGGGGCGTATGCCTTATGACTAACGTGACATGGTGCGATGAAAGAAACATACAGGAACTCAAATCCTTCTGTTCACCTGATTTTAGAATTCCTCACAATCAAATGTAGACCGCATTATCTACCAAGAGAATTCTCTTCGATTATAATCACAGCCGTATATATCCCCCCCCAAGCAGACACATCGATGGCTCTGAACGAACTTTATTTAACTCTCTGCAAACTGGAAACAATTTATCCGGAGGCTGCATTCATTGTAGCTGGGGATTTTAACAAGGCTAATCTGAAAACAAGACTCCCCAAATTTTATCAGCATATCGATTGCGCAACCAGGGGAGGAAAGACCTTGGACCATTGTTACTCTAACTTCCGCGACGCATATAAGGCCCTGCCCCGCCCCCCTTTCGGAAAAGCTGACCACGACTCCATTTTGTTGATCCCTGCCTACAGACAGAAACTAAAACAAGAGGCTCCCACGCTGAGGTCTGTCCAACGCTGGTCCGACCAAGCTGACTCCACACTCCAAGACTGCTTCCATCACGTGGACTGGGAGATGTTTCGTATTGCGTCAGATAACAACATTGACGAATACGCTGATTCGGTGTGCGAGTTCATTAGAACGTGCGTTGAAGATGTCGTTCCCATAGCAACGATTAAAACATTCCCTAACCAGAAACCGTGGATTGATGGCAGCATTCGTGTGAAACTGAAAGCGCGAACCACTGCTTTTAATCAGGGCAAGGTGTCTGGTAACATGACCGAATACAAACAGTGCAGCTATTCCCTCCGCAAGGCTATCAAACAAGCTAAGCGCCAGTACAGAGACAAAGTAGAATCTCAATTCAACGGCTCAGACACAAGAGGCATGTGGCAGGGTCTACAGTCAATCACGGACTACAGGAAGAAACCCAGCCCAGTCACGGACCAGGATGTCTTGCTCCCAGGCAGACTAAATAACTTTTTTGCCCGCTTTGAGGACAATACAGTGCCACTGACACGGCCTGCAACGAAAACATGCGGTCTCTCCTTCACTGCAGCCGAGGTGAGTAAGACATTTAAACGTGTTAACCCTCGCAAGGCTGCAGGCCCAGATGGCATCCCCAGCCGCGCCCTCAGAGCATGCGCAGACCAGCTGGCCGGTGTGTTTACGGACATATTCAATCAATCCCTATACCAGTCTGCTGTTCCCACATGCTTCAAGAGGGCCACCATTGTTCCTGTTCCCAAGAAAGCTAAGGTAACTGAGCTAAATGACTACCGCCCCGTAGCACTCACATCCGTCATCATGAAGTGCTTTGAGAGACTAGTCAAGGACCATATCACCTCCACCCTACCTGACACCCTAGACCCACTCCAATTTGCTTACCGCCCAAATAGGTCCACAGACGATGCAATCTCAACCACACTGCACACTGCCCTAACCCATCTGGACAAGAGGAATACCTATGTGAGAATGCTGTTCATCGACTACAGCTCGGCATTCAACACCATAGTACCCTCCAAGCTCGTCATCAAGCTCGAGACCCTGGGTCTCGACCCCGCCCTGTGCAACTGGGTACTGGACTTCCTGACGGGCCGCCCCCCAGGTGGTGAGGGTAGGCAACAACATCTCCTCCCCGCTGATCCTCAACACTGGGGCCCCACAAGGTTGCGTTCTGAGCCCTCTCCTGTACTCCCTGTTCACCCACGACTGCGTGGCCACGCACGCCTCCAACTCAATCATCAAGTTTGCGGACGACACAACAGTGGTAGGCTTGATTACCAACAACGATGAGACGGCCTACAGGGAGGAGGTGAGGGCCCTCGGAGTGTGGTGTCAGGAAAACAACCTCACACTCAACGTCAACAAAACTAAGGAGATGATTGTGGACTTCAGGAAACAGCAGAGGGAACACCCCCCTATCCACATCGATGGAACAGTAGTGGAGAGGGTAGCAAGTTTTAAGTTCCTCGGCATACACATCACAGACAAACTGAATTGGTCCACTCACACAGACAGCATCGTGAAGAAGGCGCAGCAGCGCCTCTTCAACCTCAGGAGGCTGAAGAAATTCGGCTTGTCACCAAAAGCACTCACAAACTTCTACAGATGCACAATCGAGAGCATCCTGGCGGGCTGTATCACCGCCTGGTATGGCAACTGCACCGCCCTCAACCGTAAGGCTCTCCAGAGGGTAGTGAGGTCTGCACAACGCATCACCGGGGGCAAACTACCTGCCCTCCAGGACACCTACACCACCCGATGTCACAGGAAGGCCATAAAGATCATCAAGGACATCAACCACCCGAGCCACTGCCTGTTCACCCCGCTATCATCCAGAAGGCGAGGTCAGTACAGGTGCATCAAAGCTGGGACCGAGAGACTGAAAAACAGCTTCTATCTCAAGGCCATCAGACTGTTAAACAGCCACCACTAACACTGAGTGGCTGCTGCCAACACACTGACACTGACTCAACTCCAGCCACTTTAATAATGGGAATTGATGGGAAATGATGTAAATATATCACTAGCCACTTTAAACAATGCTACCTTATATAAATGTTACTTACCCTACATTATTCATCTCATACGCATACGTATATACTGTACTCTATATCATCGACGGTATCCTTATGTAATACATGTATCACTAGCCACTTTATACTATACTATGCCACTTTGTTTACATACTCATCTCATTTGTACATACTGTACCCGATACCATCTACTGTATCTTGCCTATGCTGCTCTGTACCATCACTCATTCATATATCCTTATGTACATATTCTTTATCCCCTTACACTGTGTACAAGACAGTAGTTTTGGAATTGTTAGTTAGATTACTTGTTATTACTGCATTGTCGGAACTAGAAGCACAAGCATTTCGCTACACTCGCATTAACATCTGCTAACCATGTGTATGTGACAAATAAAATTTGATTTGATTTGATTTGAAAGGTAGGCCTTGAAGCCTGACCTAAAGTTAGTGTGCTTTTGAGTGACATCAACAGAACAAACTAAATGTATGGAATCGTTCAACAGACACTTTAGATGAACCCAAACCTACATCTGACTATGAGAAATGAACTCTTCACAGTAAAAACTTGGTCCCACAGAGAACAAGGCCTTTCTTCCATAGAAAAGCATTACCTACAGCCCTCTATTAACCACGCCCCTGTTGACTGGGATTGACTGTGATTGATCTAGCTATCCATCCTTGCACTGTCACTCCCTGACCTTAGAGAGACTTAGAGAGACTTTTTATTTCTCTCTTTATTTCTCTATTTGTTTAGGTCAGGGTGTGATTTGAGTGGGCATTCTAGTTTTTCTATTTCTTTGTTGGGCGTGTATGGTTCCCAATCAGAGTCTATCGTTGTCTCTGATTGGGGATCATACTTAGGCAGCCTTTTTTCCACCTTTAGTTTCTGCACCTTTAGTTTCTGCACTACATGTAGCTTTACATTCGTTTTTTTGTTGTATTTTGACGTTTTTTCAGTGTCCTTTATTTATTTATTTTTTATTTTTTTTACCCCTTTTTCTCCCCAATTTCGTGGTATCCAATTGTTAGTAGCTACTATTTTGTCTCATCGCTACAACTCCCGTACGGGCTCGGGAGAGACGAAGGTTGAAAGTCGTGCGTCCTCCGATACACAACCCAACCAAGCCGCACTGCTTCTTAACACAGCGCACATCCAACCCGGAAGCCAGCCGCACCAATGCGCCGGAGGAAACACCGTGCACCTGGCCACCTTGGTTAGCGCACACTGCGCCCAGCCCGCCACAGGAGTCGCTGGTGCGCGATGAGACAAAGACACCCCTACCGACCAAGCCCTCCCTAACCCGGGCGATGCTAGGCCAATTGTGCGTCGCCCCACGGACCTCCCGGTCGCGGCCGGTTACGACAGAGCCTGGGCACGAACCCAGACTCTGATGGCACAGCTGGCGCTGCAGTACAGCGCCCTTAACCACTGCGCCACCCGGGAGGCCCCTTTCGGTATCATTTAAATAAAAGTAAAATGTACTCCTACCACGCTGCTCCTTGGTCTAATCCATCTCTAAACGATCGTGACATGCACACAACCTTGTAGGGATGCCCTTGGTTGAGGTTCAGTTTCTTGTGGAAACAGGAAGAGTCTTAATTAAAGGGATACTTGGCAGAGACATAAAATTGTATCCACGAGTTCATCGGACTCTCATTGTCAAGATCCTGAAATAACCCTTTAATCCTCAACATGGTCCTTCATTCTCTCGCTGCAGTTACACAAATACATTGTCTTCCATCCTCTCTGTAGAGCGGTCAATTGTTAACATAAAGACTTGAAACTCAAGGCATCGTTAAAGAGTCTCTCCGTACATTGAATTTCAGCTTCCTGCTATTACAGGAAGTTACTTAATTGGGGGTCATTGGGGCCGTTTCGAAGGGTTAAAAAGGTTTAATCTTCCCTAATGTTACATATTTGTGACCGGGGAGCAGTCATGACCCGGCATATGAAATTTGAAGTCTATTGACCCAAGAGCATTTTTTTAAACCTCCATTGGACACAATCGTCTTGTTATTAATTCTTAATTGAATTTTGAAGAGGATATTGGTCAATTTTTAAAAACTTTTTAAAATGTCTGTCTGCCTGCCTTTCTGTCTCTGTCTGCCTGTGTCTGTCAGCCTGTCTGTATGTCAACCTGCCTGTCGGCCTTCCTGCCTGCCAGCCTGCCTGCCTGTCTGTCTGTCTGTCTGTCTGTCTGTCTGTCTGTCTGTCTGTCTGTCTGTCTGTCTGTCTGTCTGTTTGTCTGTCTGTCTGTCTGTCTGTCTGTCTGTCTGTCTACTTGCCTGTTTGCCTGCCTGTGTCCTGTCTCTCAGCCTATCTGAGTGAATGGAGAGGGGGGTGGGAGAGAGAAGAGAGGGAATGAGGGAGGGGGAGAGAGGGGAGAGAGAGAGTCAACAGACATATAGAGGTGGGGGAGAGAGAATTGGGGGAGTGAGGGAGGGAGGGAGGGGGAGAAAGGGGAGAGAGTAGAGAGAGAGTCAACAGACAGACAGAGGTGGGTGAGAGGAGGGAGATAGAAGAGGGAAAGGGAGAGAGAGAGAGAGATGAGAGGAAAGAGAGGCAGGGTAAGGAGGGAGAGAGAATGGGGGGAGGAGGGAGAGAGAAGGTGAGAGTGAGGGAAGGGGTGAAGGAAGGAGAGAGAGGAGGGGGAGGGAGGGAGGGAAAGTAGGTGGGAGTGGGAATGGAGGGGGAGGAGGGAGGGAGAGAGAGAGGGAAGGAGAGAGAGACTCATCTTTTCAAATTGACTGCAATGTGTTGAGAAAAATATCAGATTACCGTAACCTTTTGTCTTTTTGCAAAAATGTGCCAAAATGAAGATTTCCTATGATATTATGTTGTAGAGCAATATGGTACACTCTTAGAAAGAAAAAGGTGCTATCTAGAACCTTAAAAGTTTCTTCGGCTTTCCACATAGGAGAACCCTTTGAAGAACCTTTTTTGGTTGCAGGTAGAACCCTTTTTGGTTGCAGGTAGAACCCTTTCTAGAGTGTATAGCTGTGCAGTGCTTACACTGTTTCAGCTGTCGCTACAACATATGTCGTTCCAGTTCAGATACAGTACGCTCCTTGTTAATGTTTTAATGATCTGTTGCTAACCCAGTAATGGCATTGAGCCTCATTTACCAGTTACTGGGAATTGGAAAAGGGAAATGAGAGATTCCAATTTTTTTCAACTGCGTCTCCAGTGACGGATTTTACTGACTGATCTCTCACATTCAGTCTATCTGATCGTGATCCTGATCTGTGTAGTTACCTGTGTGTGTGTGTTTTGTTGTTATAGGTGGACAGCTGGGCTCTGGGGGTGCTCCTATACACCCTGGTCTATGGGACCATGCCGTTCGATGGAGGAGACCACAAGAACCTCATCCGCCAGATCAGCAACGGAGAGTACAGAGAGCCCACCCAGTCCTCAGGTACAGATCAATACCCTCTACCTACAGTTTGAGACAGGGATACCCAATTACATTCCTCTGTGGGCCGAAGTTTCCTTGGTCGGGGGGTCACAACATTGTTATAAATCATTTGTACACTGCAAATTGAGTGCAAGAATCCCAAACAGAATCATTTCAAACCTTGATTCCATTGGGATCACATATGCCTCTCTATTTATGCGTGGGAATACTTGGGAACAGAATCCCTCAATTAAAATCACTTTGAGCTGATTTTCTGGTGATTTTACAGTCTTTTATGTCCAACAACTATTATTTTTTTTGAAGATTTTGGCAGGACGCCTTTTGGGAAACCCTGGTCTAAGATCTAGTTTCCCTCTACACACTAAATATAATGATTATTAGATAATAAATGCTCTGCAGCAAAAAACAACAGTGAAGTGTAACCCAGCTCCTACATACCCCCTGTTGTGCTCAAATCCAGAATGTTAAACTATGCTCCCCTCCTGTTTCCCCTCCCAGATGCCCGTGGTCTGATCCGTTGGATGTTGATGGTGAACCCAGAGCGGCGGGCAACGGTGGAAGACATCGCCAACCACTGGTGGGTCAACTGGGGCTGGAAGAGCAGCGTGTGCGACTGCGAGACCCAGCGGGACAATGGCACCTCCTCTCCCATGCTTGCCCGCTTCATTGACTGGCAGAACCGCACAGAGCCCTGGCCGGGCAAACCCACCGCCCTGCTGCCCCTGGTCCTCCGCCAGCGCCCCAAGAAGTCCAAGAAAGAGAACGAGGTGGGAGATGGGCCCCACGGTGGAGGGGAGGGGGAGAAGCCCGGGCTGAAGAGGCCCAAGGGGATCCTGAAGACCCGGCTGATGGAGAAGCAGCATTCGCCCAGCCTGGAGGAGGTGGAGCTGGGGAGTGGTGGAGCGATGATGGGCCTCAGGCCAGCCGAGGGAGAACCAGGCTGCTCTAGCCCCGACAGAGAGGAGGAAGAGGAAGAGCCCGCCCTGGCAGGGGGCTCGCCGGCCAAGATGGTGCCCACCCTTCCCAGGAAGGGCATCCTGAAGAACAACCAACAACGGGAATCAGGGTACTACTCCTCCCCGGAGCGCAGTGAGTCCTCCGAGCTGCTAGTGGGTGCCACCATGTCCCTGGTTGCTGCCTGCAGCTCCCCGCCCAGGAGAGTGGTGGGGAGGAAGGGCATCTTGAAGCGCAACGGGAAGTATTCCACCTACAGCGGCCCTCCCTCAGCTGGTGCTCTCGGGGACCCCTCCCAGGGCGACTCTGGCCTGTCCCGTAGCCAGAGCCGTCCATCCAGCATGGTGTTGGAGGATGGCGTCGTATCCCCCAGGCTGTCCCCCGACTGGCCCCCCACCGCCCCCCACCGCCCCAACATCAGGGCTTGTGTGTCAGCCGAAAACCTGCTGCAGCTGGCCAGTTTCAAGGGCTTCCAGGCAGCCCCTCTGCTCCACGGGTCAAAGTTCAGCCGGACCCCCAGACTGCGGGGGTCCCCGGGGGACAACGGCAGCTTCTCCCTGCTGGGGGACCTGGACGACATGACTCAGGTGTACCAGCAAGCCCTGGACATCAGCAGCAACCTCACCTAGCCGAGGAGGGGATAGAGGAGGCAGCCAGGTGGCCAGGCTGAGGCTGTAACATCTGTCTCTGTTGGTGTGTGTGTGTCTGTGTGTATGTGTGTACATGTATGTGTATGTCATTGACGACCAGTGACCCGTATGTTGCTGAGATAGCCTACCTAAACCTTTTGGAAGGTTATAGTTTTCTCACTGGGGTTCAAATCCTTGTTGGAAACTATATTATACACACACTCATACATACAATACATGACTATTATGCACTTCTCAGGCCAAAGGACATTCAGTTAGCAGGGTTTTCAAACGACGTGAGTGGAGTGAATAAACAACTGGCATGAGAGAATGCCGCCCAGCCTTCCTCCTCCATCCGCCCGTAGACTTTGCTGTGTTCAAATGTTTACATGTTCAGCAAAAGGCAAGTTAGAATCACATACGCAGCAACCAGAAACTGGTTGGCTCTCAAAGCGAACCATGAATTGAGTTTGAGTTTACAAAAGCACCTTAAAACTCACACAGAGCACATGTTTTTGTGATCTTTTACTTCATGTAAAAAACAAACCAGGGTCTTGCTCCATAATAACTGACGATGTTAACTATTTATTAATATTTGCATAGATTTAGTATGAATACAAAACTGGTGGGTTCTGGCAGTACTGGAATAGTCCAAAGCTCAATGTCTCCAACCCTTTGTGTGGATTGTGGAACTGACATATATAATTGTTATGTTACCCAAGGAAGTGAAACATGTATACATGATATATTAATATGGCTGCATATGTAAAAAATGTGGCTATGTATATCACCATAAAAGCGTATGTCCTATATATGAGCATATGATATTAGGGAATATGTAGGAAGTGCCTTTTAGGATCTAAATTAAATTATGTAAGTAATTTCCTGAAAGTGGAGCAGGATGGATGCAGGCCAACCTGTCACCATTTGTGCTGTTTTGATTCTTATACATGTGAATGTGGTGAGAGAGAGAGAGACCCAGGACCTTAACGGAACACACTGTGGTCTATTGCGTTACATAGTCACAGGTCAGGGGTCACACAATGGCCTATAGCCTTACACAGCCACATGTCAGGGGTCACACAATGGCCTATAGCCTTACACAGTCACAGGTCAGGGGTCACACAGACATTAAACAGCAGTTGAGATGAAACAGTCCCGTCTCCATCCCAAAATACACACTGTCAGGAATAAGAACCAAGCCCAGAAGGATGACAGAGTCTTAAACAATTAGACTTTTCGTGCAGTGCTTTCTTGCTTGATGTGTCAGCAGTTTGATGATTTGGTTAAACACAAGGCCTGGTCAGGCCAGCTCGAGGGGTCTGGAGCTGCTCACCTTAGAAGGTAGATGGCCCAGACACCCTCTCATAGTCCCGGAATGTTCCTGGCAAATAAACAGCCATGTCTGTGGTTGTTTTGTCTGTATGCCTGTAGTGCAGTGCTGGAGTTGCCTCTGCTGAGGCCTTCTCACTCAATTGGCATAACTTGGCTACAAGTCCTACCAGCTGGAAATGGCAGAGAAACCCTACAAGTCGTGTACACAATGCTCAGGTTGTTATCTGTGGATATTGTTATAGCCTAGTTTAATTTGTTTAAACCATCCCCCTCCAACTCCACAAAGGGCTTAGTAGAAGGATTTGTTTCAGTGCTCTGATGACACTGCACATTCCACAGACAATGGCTGGAGACGTGTTGGTG
Organism: Oncorhynchus clarkii lewisi; assembly: GCF_045791955.1. Taxonomy (NCBI): domain Eukaryota; kingdom Metazoa; phylum Chordata; class Actinopteri; order Salmoniformes; family Salmonidae; genus Oncorhynchus; species Oncorhynchus clarkii. The sequence continues at coordinate 17,000,340 of NC_092150.1, read as the reverse complement.
CGGGAGATGTTATCCGCATCGGTCAGGTGGGTTCTGTGGTCTGTGCTGTCAGGTTTCCAGCTGTGTGTACAGGGCCATTTTGTCAAAAAAGCACCATTAGCCAGCTATTGTTTTTATTAGAGGGAGGTATAGTGTAGTAGAGAGAAACATAATAATGGTAGAGAGAGGTAGAGAGTAGTAGAGATTTTAGAGGGAAACAAGTGTTTGAGTGAAAGAATGTTCTTAGTGAAGGTGAGATTTGAGAAGCCTTTCCTGTCGGAAAGGGTGAAAGAGTTGAGTTGCTGAGTTGAAGGAAACAGAGATGTAGACTAGAGAAAGTAACAGAGAAAGTGAGTTCTGAGTAGAAAGGATGGAAATGGAAAGTATTGTATTTAATTTTTTACCAAATATGAGAAGAAGCTTCATTGATGCAGGGGGTGAAATGGATTGGGTACTGTATGTGCCCCTGGAACCTTTATGATAGCTGGGAAACCCCATCTGAAAATGAATTCATTTTTGCAACAATAATAGCCTGACAGGCTTTTATTATGCTGTCACTTTTTTGTTAAGAGATTGTTTTAGGCCAAAAGCTAGAGGCTGGCAAAGCAACTTGTGTCATAGGCTGAGTGTGTTCTATGGAGTGTGTTTAGAATGGCCTTTTAAACTGGGATGGAGAGGGAGATCTGTGACTGATACATTGATTATACTGTATCATCAGAATATGTGTATGGAAAACCATAGCAACCCCCAAGCAACAGAATTAACATGTTGAATGATTTCAAAGGTCCGCTAGTGCAAAGTTCTGGTTATTGATTGAAACGACAGACCCGTTCTGTATTATATTGCATTTTATTGCCCTTTGTATTGCCTTTTATTGTCAACTGGATTTACAGTGATGAAATTATACTATGTTAGTATTTTGTTTTATTACGCTTCTGTTTTTGATTCTCCAAAATATAGAAACTTTATATTGCTTTATGTTATGGCAGAAAGTATTTCTTCCCTGAGTTTGGCCGTAAGAGATCAGGGGTCTGATCTGATGTCAGTGAGATCTCAGTGTTTCCCCTGTTTTTGGTACACCTGAGGGGTCAGAGCAGCTGACCTGAGTTCAGTCATGTTGCAGAGTGTTTACCTGTGAACTTACATCAAATCAAGAGTCAACTTACTAATACAGCCTGGTGGCCCAACCCCAGAGAACAGGGCATTTAAACCTACCCCCTCCCAAAGAAAGAGGTGCCCATTGACACCACCCAAAGGGGAAATCCATGGGTTGTTATTATGATAGTAATCTTTCTAACATGCTAACACATATTAAGCAACACAGAGATAAACACGTACATGTATGTGCCATCACATTGACAACCCCTTGTTTGATCCCAAAGAAGTAGTCAGAGTCCATCTGTACCAAAGCAAGGAGATCCGAAACGAAGGAATGACATCAGGAGAAAACAATGGAGAAAATCTGATTAAACTCTCTATCTGCCAAACTGGAAATAACTGGTGCATATACATTAGTTAGTAGCAGAAAGTCTAAGCATAGGAAAACTTGACTGGATATTGTTATTAAGACAGTAATAATAGTATTATTATGTTATTTAAGTATTATTTTTGTTGGCTATTGCCACGGTTATGATTTTGTTCTGGTATCAGTTGATGAACCTGGACTGCTAAGGTGGTTTAAGTTTAGTGGCGTTGCTATCTTTTATGATCATGTTTCATTTTATGAGAATGAGAATTATTATCAAGGTGTTTTTTATACTTGTATTTATTGGTGATTAAGCCATTTTCATTTGACGTATAAAGCTACTATGTTCATGATTTGGCCTGCTTGTGGGTGTGTTGACTGCATAAATGGAGAGATATCATTGTTTCAATGCGTATAGCATTGAGGGAGTGAAGATGACATTTCATTGTGAAAGCGTTGGTCAATATATCATGGTCAAGTATACCAATCAGATTTCATTATATATGACTAAGTCTTAAGAAATGTTCTTGGAAGGAACCAAATGTCATTGATCCCTCTACTTCAAACCATGCTTCTGTAGTACTGGACCAAGTCAAATAAATGGATCACGTTAAAGAAGTTGTTTCCTGTCTGACTTTGTGTATTCAGTGTTGTTCAGTTTCTATCTTTCTTGCTTTTATTGGCATTTAACTCCTACTGTAATCTACTTTTGAGAATTGGAAAAATATCTCAGAGAAACTTCAGAGACAGGAAATTGAGTAAGCGTGTCTGTCTGTCTTGGGGAGAAAGAATAGTCTGTTTTTGAGAGCAGAACAGAGACAAGTGGTTGGTAGTCAAGAGAGAACATTGCTGCTGTTAGGCTAATTTGATCCACATTTACTTTTAGGGGGAGTGGCTGGCTGGCTGGCTGATCTGGCCATAGGTAAGGAGTCTTTGGGGCTTCGGTGTTGATATGTGAGATGGCACACTTGCCTCATGTTGTCCAGACCAGACAGGGCAAAAGGCCCAGGAAGAGAAACTTGGTTTATCTACACTGATCTAGGAACCCCTAACCAAATCTCATTCTAGGTAGATAGCTAACTTTATTTCTAAACAGGGTATAATCTGTCACGTGAGATTATATCTACAGAAAGAGGTACTGTAGTTATTCCTCTCACATAGTTGAATTTATGTTTCGTGCCTCATATACTGTATGTAGCCTTCGGTGCCCAGAAAACAGTGTAAGAAAGTAAAACATTCATTAAACACCACTATGAATCAGTCTTTTTAATAAGTTTCTAGTTGTGGAGATTCCCGGTTTACCTAATATGTGTTTGGGAAAGCCTCAGAGGGAAAATAAGAGGTGAATGAACAAGAGCAGAGTGAGCAGTTGAGGGGAAGACGGCTCATGATAATGGCTGAAACGGAGCAAATGGAATGGCATCAAACACATGGAAACCATTTGATACCATTCCACTCATTCCGCTCAGCCATAAACACAAGCCCGTCCTCCCCAATTAAGGTTCCACCAACCTCCTGTGGCTTAGAGCCATCTTTACCTCAGTGCACTGAGAGCAATTTTCAGCCAATGGTTTCCGAAATGAACGGCAGGTCAGAACAGAGATAGGAAGTTACAAAACACTGTAGCTAGGTACTTAGAGTACAAAGGCATAATACAGCATTGTGTAATACATTGGATGTCTGTCATCTATGTAAGAGAATGCAGGCAGTCAGTGATGGCATGGATTAAAACGGCAATTTTCAAATCAGGACTGCACACAGTAACTACACCCTTGACATGATATTGACCTGAGTTTCAAAGGGATTTTTTCCCTTCTGGATTCTTCAGAAAAATCAGGTTAACTTTTTCACCCTCAAATAAAATGCAGCTGGCAAACTTTCTGAACTACTCCCCTTGCTGTTTAGGTAAGCCTGTGAGTATCCAGACTCAAACCCCCATCCGGTCCTTTACTTTGACCCTGAGTCTGCCTTGGAGAGATGGAAGTTGGCACACTAACTACACATTAGGGGCTTGATCCTACTTCAGCTTGCCTTGGAGGGTCCACTCTAAAGAGGCCACTGCTTTTCCCACTCTATTTAACTGAAATGTAAAGGACAAAAGACATCCCATAGAGAGTATTTTAGAATATAAAGAATCTATAACGTTTAATTAATACTTCAGTTAAGTTTACCAGTCTTTTGCTGAAGAAAAAGGGTTTTGAATGAGGTCAAGTGAGGAGCATTTCTACCTATAGAGCAAAAACAGCAGTTGAGATCTGGCATATCCAGATATGCCATTTGCCGCGTTTGGCTGCTGTTGCAGGCAGCTGGCAGGAACATTGAGGGTTTAGGCTGGGTGTTGTAAACGGAGCTGCCCGTTCATGGCAGGAAAAATAAACACAGTGCAGGGCCTAGAGCAGGCCTGGGTACAGGGAAGCGTGTGTTCCTCAGATGGCTGACACATATTGTTTTAAAAGGAGCTAGGGGCTGTGAGTGAAGGCCACTGTACATACATGCCGGTCACATTCAGATCTCCCCGGCATTCCTTTTCCTCTGAGCTGCTGTGATAACATTGTGAATGGAGGTGGAATAAGCCTCAATCCCTTTTCCATTCCCTCTGCTCTCCTCCTATCCTCTCTCATCTTTTGTTCCCCCTATCCTGCACTCGTCCCGCTCCCTCCCTGGCTCTCCTGGCCAGAGGACTATTTTTAGTGACGGCGCTGCTATTCTGGAATTTGATGCTGACTGGCTGCTGCTGGATGTCTGGGCGGCGATCTCTTCAGGAACGTCTGGCCTGCTCTCAAACCACTACAGAGCCGCAGCGCAGGGCGGACGGCCCGGGGCTCTGATTACAGACCCTGCTCTGCTCGCCTTCTCTTTCCTCTCCACCAGCGCAGAGCTACAGACCCAGAATAAAATAAAAGGAGAAGTGCATATGTGTCTATTTTTCTGTCTCTGGATCCAGTGTTTGTATGTTTTTGAGGAAACTCATGCTTGTATGATTTCATGTTGTTTATGATTGACTTCCGAAAAGGATGTGCTGCATGTGTGTGTGTGTGTGTGTGCATGTGTATGTACCCATGCGTGTGAGTGTGTGTGTGCGTGTGTGTGCGCGTGTGTGCGTGCGTGTGTGTGTGCCGTGTGTGTGTGGTCCATGAAAGAAAATAAGCAGCACTAATGTGACATTCTTCCTGTCTTGGATCAGCTTTTCAGTTTCAAAGAAAATTGTTTGCAGTGGAAGTAAAGACATCCAGCCCACCTGTTGTTCAGGATCGCTTAGATCCGCTGTAGCTTGTCTCTGTGCAGAGAGACACACTGTATGTCACTCAGCTACATCAGTGGACCAAATCTCTTCCACACGGCTAGTAAACCATAGAGGAACATGCTCTACAATGCTGGGGAACTCTGCAAGAACAGTCAATGTAGAGCAGCATTGACTAATTGATTGACCAAACAGAACTTTTGTGTACAGTATGTCAGTTGTTTGAAGGGAACTTCGCAAGAAACATAAATATACAGCAGTCGATTGAAGTCAATTGGTTGAATTGTCAAATAGTGCAAATTCAACGTGAAATCAAACAAATATGTCACCATGTCTTTGGATTTAGGTTAAAAGTTGGGTGAAAAATTGACAAAATTCCCTGATTACCTTTTTCAAATACAATACGCTTTCCACATTGATTCAACATAATCATACAGAACGATTTGGTTGAAATGACGTGGAAACCATGCTGATTCAACCAGTTTTTGCCCAGTGGGGAGTTTCAACATGACAGATAACAGTTTTGTAGAATCTCTCTCCTTCAGGCCAAATGAAAAGCCTAGGACATACCTCTCACACATGCTTAATACCATCGACCAGCCCTTCAGAATGTCCCCGAAAGTTCATCCGGTTTGAGAAGGGAAGGGATTCCTCCCAAGGGCAAGGGGTTTGGGCATGACCAGTAGCTTGACTGACAGCCAAGCTCATAAAGCAGTGCTACCTGGAGCCTTTCAGTTCTTCTGGAGATGACAATGGAATAGCACAGCAGCAAATAACTATTTAATTGGAATAGCAGTGTCAATTAAATACTGTGCATTGTAAGCCTATGCATGCTCAAGCTGATGAGAAAAAGAAAGCGTTTATTTTCTCAATCCCATCCATGTTCCTCTTAACATAGTGTGTGCATACAGTAAGAGAGCATGAAATGTGAACAGTCTGCTCTGTTAGCATGTAGCCTTCAATGTGTGTCCCAGTGGGCCTGGCTCCCAGTGCAGAAGAGGATGTGGGTTAGCTTCAGTATGCAGCTAGGCCGTGGAGATCGGCCGGCCCGGGCCAGAAGGGAGGAAGCCTGTCAGACAGACGCTGCTGTGGCCGATCCTGCCGGCTGGATGGGCCAGTTAGGTAACTAAACAGCCCTGCCATCTGCCTCTCCTCTCCTTTCCCATCCCCTCATCTCATTTCCTTTCCCTTTCTGTCCTTTCTCCCCTCCCCTCACCTCCTCTAATCTCCTCTCCTTTCCTCTCCTTTCATCTCTCCTCTCCTTTCCTTTCCCCTCCTCTCCTCTCCTTTCCTCTCTCCCCTCGTCTCCTCTCCTTTCCTATCTCCCCTAGTCTCCTCCCCTTTCCTCTCTCCTCACCTTTCCTCTCCTCTCTCCTATCCTCCCCTCCCTAGGGTGTGAAGAACAGAGGGAAGGCTGAGAAAGGGAAAGGAGTCTTGACCAGGGCCCAGAGATGTGCGGCCGGCCTGCCTGCAGCTCTGCACCTCTGGGACCCAGTCCTAGCCACAGGGTTTTAGCTGTGCTGGTTTTAGCTCATCCTTCAAATTGGCTTTTGTTTTGGGACCTTTCCCTTCCCCCCACCACCATCCTCTAGCTCACTCCTGCCTCCCAATAAAATGCAGCAGAATGGGCTAGATGGGCTAGATGCATCCCCCAGCTGGCTAGCATTCCTCTGGTTTCCACTTGTGTCTGCCTCTCCTTTTTTCTGGGTCTGTGTTTCTGTGATTAAAGTCTATTTTCCCCTCTTTCCATTCACTGACATTTTCCTTTCTGACACGCAATTTTTCAGCTGAAGTTTAAGTCTCAAAACTGGAGAAGGAAACTCCACTCACGATACTAGGCCTGAAATACAGGATAACAACAAAGGATAGACCTGCAACACTTCTGCTTGGGAATGTGCTCATTAGAAGGTAGAGGAGATCAGAAACAAGTCTAAAAGTGCCAGCTTTGTTAATGTTGTAGTTATCATAATAGAGATTCCATAGCACAATTTACGTTGATTTATAGGATTTTAGTCATACCAAGATGGGGTATGTGATAATGTACAGTACTGTACTGTCATATCCTCCATCCTCCATCCCTGACGCTCTTTCTCACGCTTTGCCATCTTGTTCCTGAAAAAATGGCTGTTGTTACATGCCCTTATCAAGACAGACTGCACATCTTCAAACTGTCATGATGATGATTGATGTGACCAGTCCAGGGGTGTGGCCTGCTAAGCAGGGGATGGAACCGGTACAGGGAACAGTACCGAAAACTGGAAAATAACAACATTTCCGAGGAACAAAAACAGAACCGAAAACGGAAGTGATCTAATCTGTTCCAGAAAAGAACTGGATTTTAAAAGCATGGGAACCGGTTAATAAAGTTATTTTACATTCCAGTCATTTTTTTCTAGTCCCACAAAATCACAACAAAGCACCTATGCAAAACCCTCCCTCTGTCACTCAGAAACTTCTAGTGTCTGCCTGCCAGCTGAAAATCTTTGCCAGTGTGTGTGTGCGTGTGTTGGCTGCCTGCACCTACCTCCTCCGAATCATAGGCTACTGTGCTGATTCAGAGGATAGGGAGTTTAATTAGAGAAGAATGGATACATTTATTCAATGCAATTAAGTATATTATAGTTATCATGTTTCACATTGGATATATTAACTACGAAAAAGTAAGACATGTTTTTAATCCTGCTTATTAGAGCTCTGGTCCAGCGTTATGCCAACTGTAGCAAGTTCAAAGGACATTCAACGTTTTGATATAATCAGCACTTTATTTTGCTGGTCAGAACAATGTAATGGAACAGAAAAACAAGTGGTTCTGTTCAGTTCCAACCCCTGCTGCTAAGTGTAGATGATTTGCTTGTTAGATGCTAAGAAACTCAGGTTTAGTTTAGCCTGCTAGCCACGTCAACAGACCTGTCCACTCCAAGACAACTGTCTGCTCTAAATACAATACAACTGTATTAATCCCCAAGTGGCTATTAGTTCGGGGCTGACAGGGTGCTTCAAACAGGACAAACACTCACTGAGAGTATAACAAATGTATATTAACACTTATTAAGGCATCAGTTAAAGGTGCATAGTGCAATTTAAGAAACTAAAACTTCATGTTAGCCACAATTTCTAATTAATTGCAGGGATAAACTATCTCTAGAATAGTCCCTAGGTCTTCCTCAATGGTCCTGTTAACCAAGCGGATGGCCTCGGGCACAAACAAGGCCCTGCGCCTATTAGTGGGGCACTTGAGACAGCGCAGGCGGGGTCCAACGGGGAGCAGTTGAAACTTCGGGTTGAAGACGTGGGTGCAGGCCTCCAGGATGTCATAGGTCTTCCTCCTGGCCTGCGAGGTCAGAATTCTGAGAGTCATACACCGGTGATCTTAGAAGAGGTAAGGGAATAAACAGAATGGGAATAAACAGAAAGGGAATAAACCAGTAACTAATATTGATTTAAAGACACTGAATGAGTTCAGTTTCCTGAGGAAGTATTGTCTCTGGTGAGCTTTTTTGATAATGGAATCTGTGTATGTTTTTCAAACATCATGGTGTCATCAAAGATGGTACCAAGATATTTATACCGGTCGGAAATGTCAACCTCCTCACCATGGATGATCACCTGGTCCATCTTGGGGGCTTCCTCCTGAAGTTGACAACCATTTCCTTCGTCTTGGAAACATTCAACTCCAGCAGCGCACTGTCACACCAGTCAATGAATTCCTAGAGGGCTGGGCCGTGGTCCTGCTCAGACCCTGAGAGGAGTGAGAGGAGGACTGTGTCACTGGCAAACTTCACAAGATTTCAGTGGGTGTCGGCACTCTGACAGTCATTGATGTAGAGAATAAACAGAAGGGGTGACAGTAGACACCCTTGTGGTGAACCTGTGCAAGTGAGTAGGGTGTCTGACATGGCATCAATTGCATAGACTCTCTAAGGCCTATGAGTTCAAAAACTGAAGCAGGATTGAAAATCTACACAGACCAAAACACATGATTGTCTACCAAGATCCCTTTCTAGCCTACATGCTGTAATGCTGATAGCTGGCTTGCAGAATCTGTTGAACTAGCGGCTCCAGGTTGCTTGACACCAGGGTGGTCTATGGGTGTCTACAGAACAAGGGGGAAAAGAGTGAGTATGTGGGGCCTGACATCCCCTATCCAGTTACAGCCCACCAAAGACACAGTGGTTCACATAAAACAACATGAGACACAAGGTAATGAAGTGCTAACAACTGAGGTAATCCCTCTCTCTCTCTCTCTATCTCTCTCTCTCTCTCTCTCTCTCTTTCTCTCTCTCTCTTTCTTTCTCTCTCTCTCTCTCTCTCTCTCTTTCCCTCTCCCTCTCCCTCTCCCTCTCTCTTTCTCTCAGAGCAGAGACCCTTCTCCTCATCGTCCTCCTCCCTCCCCCTCTCTGTCACATTCTGACCTTAGTTCCTTTGTTTTGTCTTTGTTTTAGTATGGTCAGGGCGTGAGTTGGGTGGGCAGCCTATGTGTGTTTTTCTATGTTGCGGTTTTGAGTTCAGCCCAGTATGGTTCTCAACCAGAGGCAGGTGTCGTTAGTTGTCTCTGATTGAGAATCATACTTAGGTAGCCTGGGTTTCACTTTTGAGTTGTGGGTGTTTGTTTCCGTGTGAGTGTTTGTTGCCACACGGTACTGTTTCGGTTTTCGTTCATGTTCACGTGTATTGTTTTGTATTTCATAGTGTTCAGTTATTGTCTTAAAATAAACGTTATGGACACTTACCACGCTGCGCATTGGTCCTCCGATCTTTCTCGCTACTCCTCCTCAGAAGAGGAGGAGGAATCCCGTTACACTCTCTCCTTTTGCACTAGGGTTCATGCCTTAATGCTCTCAGTCACGACCGTATGTCAACGTCAGATTATATAAGATCCCTTCAGAGAAATCCAGAGCAGGCGTGTGGGAATTGAGGGATCTTTGTGGCTTTATGGTTGTTCTGATGATGGTGGATTTAAGCAACACTCAGGGTGACCTATCCATACATCCTGGTTTAATTTGTAGGATGTAGTGTCTCAGACAGATACTGTATCTACCCCTCTTAATGGCTGCCATGATAGGGTGGAGGGTTTCAAACAAAAGCATCCACTCGGCAACTTCAGGTGAGTCCCGTTTGATGCTCACTTAAGGTGACAGCTGGAAACAGAGATGCTTTGCTCTTTGGGCACAGATACTATCTTCCCCTTCCCTGGCAGCCACAAGCATGGGGAATGTATTCTCCTAATGCCGAGAGTGAGTCGCCCATGAAAGATTCCCTTTATGACTGGAAGGTTTCTCTCTCTTTTTGTTTCTCCTCCCTTTTTTCTTCTTTTAAATAGCAGTGAAATGTTGAAGGAAAACAAATGAAAAGATAGCCCTTTGAAAATGTATCTGTCCCAGAAGCCCCCTCCCCCCTCTCAATCTTCCATCTCTCCCCCCATTCTGACCCCCTCATTTCAAATGTGCGGACTTGACAAAAACTATACTTCTCCCTTTTGCATGCAACACTCCAAACCTGTCTGGGGGTTGGTTGATTGGTTGAAGGGTAGAGGTAAGAGTAGAGTGAATGATGACCCATAAAAGGGGGGGGGGTGTATTGGAGTGGTCTGGATAGGAAATAAAGTCCGGAGTGGGGGGAGAGAACAAAGGGGGAATATGATGAAGGGATAAAGAGAGGGATAGAGAGCAGGAAAGACAGGGGGAAAAAAGAGAGAGAGGGGGAAAGGAGTCTTTGTTCTGGACAGCTGAAGAATATTAGAGGGTTCAGATGGTTTGAGTGCCAGGGGCTACGGGTGGAAGAGAGTCAGAGGGTGTGGAACAGAGCAACAAATGAGAGGGGTGCACGGCACGCCCCTGTGGTTTGAGGAGAGTGAGAGGAGGAAGACAATGGTAAACCCTGGAGAACAGAGAGAGAGAGAGGGGGAGAGAGAGAAAGAGGGAGTGAGAGAGAGAGAGATAGAGAGAGAGACTACCCACTGGGCACACACTGGTTGAATCAATGTTGTTTCCACGTCATTTCAATTACATTACGTTGAACTAACGTGAACTAGACGTTGAATTGACGTCTGTGCCCAGTGGGTCTGCTTTACATTCACATTAAAGGGGATATTCATATAATTTCCCAGTTGTTGAAGTGTTGCTTTTCTTCAAACCACTGTCTTTAAAACTAAAATCTCTCATCATCACTCTGGCAACGACTGCCATGTCTTGGTTCTCTTTCTGACTGCAGTAAAATAATTATACTTAGGTATTCAGGATCTGACAAACATCAAAGACAGTAATGCACACCTCCTACATGTCCCCTTCTCAAAAACAAAGATATTTCATAGGGTAATGATACACTACACTCAACTATGTGTTGAGCAGGGTGGGAAAGATTAGTGCGTTGATAGACATTCCTAACAACTGATGTCAACACAGTATTAGGAGTATACACTGAGTATACAAAACATTAAGAACATCGGCTCTTTCCATGAAATACACTACATATACAAAACTATGTACACACCCCTTAAAATTAGTGGATTTGGCTATTTCAGCCACACCCTTTGCTGACAGGTGTATAAAATCGAGTACACCGCCATGCAATCTCCATTGACAAACATTGGCAGTAGAATGGCCTTACCAAAGAGCTCAGTGACTTTCAACGTGGCACCATCACATGATGCCACCTTTCCAACAAGTCAGGTCATCAAATTTATGCCCTTCTAGAACTGCCCTGGTCAGCTGTAAGTGCTGTTATTGTGAAGTGGAAATGTCCAGGAGCTTCAACGGCTCAGCTGCGAAGTAATAGGCCACACAAGCTCACAGAATGTGACCACTGAGTGCTGAAGCGTGTAGGGCGTAATAATGGTCTGTCCCTGTCCACTCACTACCGAGTTCCAAACTGTCTCTGGAAGCAACATCAGCACAAGAACTGTTTGTCGGGAGCTTCATGAAATAGGTTTCCATGGCAGAGCAGCCGCACACAAGCCTAAGATCACCATGTGCAATGCCAAGCGTTGGCTGGAGTGGTGTAAAGCTTGTCACCATTGTACTCTGGAGCAGTGGAAACATGTTCTCGCGTGAGGAATCACGCTCCACGATCTCGCAGTCTGACAGACAAATCTGGGTTTGACCAGACTGGCCAGATTAATCCAGGTGAAAGCTATGATCTCTTATTGATGTCACTTGTTAAATCCACTTCAATCAGTGTACAATGAAGGGGAGGAGACAGGTTAAAGAAAAAAGGTGAATAATGGGAAGGTGTTCCTAATATTTGGTATACTCGGTGTATTCTCAATATGCCCTTATTAACCTTCTGTACAACGTGAGGCATGGGCTGTTGGGTTGGAGCAGGGTGTTATCCCTCTCCCTCTCTCTTCCTCTCTCTCCTTCTGCCACTGCCTGTGAACTGGGTCTCTCTCTCTCCTGCTCTCTCTTCCTCTCTCTTCCTCTCTCTCCTTCTGCCACTGCCTGTGAACTGGGTCTCTCTCTCTCTCTCCCTCTGCTTTTCTCTCTCTCTCTCTCCCTCTCTCTCTCCATTTCCTCTCTCTTTCCCAACCGTCTCTCTCTTTCCTCCTCTCTCTCTCCTTCTCCTTCTCCCTCTCCACCTCCCCATCCCTCTCTCTCTCTCTCTCTCTCTCTCTCTCTCTCTCTCTCTCACACTCCTTCTCCCAACCCTCTTTCTCCCTCCCTGGTCTCAAGAGGCAATAACACATCTCCTGACAGGACATTGCTCAGTCTGTGCCCAGAGAGACAGAAAAGCCTCTGAAGATATATTTTGACCTGAGATGCCACAGATGGATGGCTGGTAGACTGGCCGACCGCCCTGGCCGACTGACCAGTATTGAACTCAACATTCCTAACATTCTGGCCCCAGTCAGTGAGGTGAAGTCCCATAGGCCTTCTGTGGACAGATGTCCCCTTACACCCTGAGAGAGAGAGAGAGAGAGAGAGAGAGAGAGAGAGAGAGAGAGAGAGAGAGAGAGAGAGAGAGAGAGAGACCCAGTTCACAGGCAGAACGTGGGAGAGTGAGCAGGGGAACAAACAACTGTTTTTAGGCTACTGTGGTCTGCAGGATTGTGCTTTAAGATATCTCCAACCCGCTCAGAGGTGGTCTTCTAGCCCCCCTAACTCTACCCTTCCAGGTAGCTCTTCCATGTATTCAGAGGCCATGGGTCCCAGCTGGGAGTTTTTCCTCAGACAGGTCATATATCCTGTAAATACTCATGGCCTCTGAATACATGGAAGAGATACAGCCTATTTTGCTGAGGCCCTGAGTTTTTCCTGATCAGGTTTTTCCTGATCATGACACATGCACAGCTTCTACCAGTTTGACATATGTTCCTTATAAAATCGATGTAAAATATAATAGAATAGGCCATGTAGCAGACGCTTTTATCCAAAGCGGCTTACAGTAGTGAGTACATACTTTCATAATGTCTCATAGAGGGAGGCCAGAGTATGGCTGGAGGAGTCTGACCACGCAGTCCCAGGTGCAGATATTTAGGACAGCGTAGTTTCTGTAATTTCCAGCTTAAAGCTGTTTGATCTGGAATTGCCTCTGATATAAAGCAGCTGCATAAACAGGAAGGCCAATTTGGGTGCATGTGATGTCAAACGCAAGCACCAGTCTGTCCGGAGGTTTCCTCTGAAACATTTGTGCCTCAGAAAATGTCATCAACAGTTTAGAGTGAGATCTTTTTTTATCTACTGGTACAGTACTTTCCCCTGTAGAGAGAGAGAGAGAGAGAGAGAGAGAGAGAGAGAGAGAGAGAGAGAGAGAGAGAGAGAGAGAGAGAGCAAACAAGCAAAAGAGTGGGCGAGAGTGACAAAGAGCGAGAGCGAGAGCAAGAGAGAGAAAGAAGGATAAATAGGGGGAGAGAGGGGGAGAAAGAGAGAGAAAGAAGGAAAAAGAGTGGGAGAGAGAGAGAAAGAAGGAAAAAGAGTGGGAGAGAGAGAGAGAGAAAGAAGGATAAATAGGGGGAGAGAGGGAGAGAAAGAGAGAGAAAGAAGTAAAAAAAGTGGGAGAGAGAGAGAGAAAGAAGGAAAAAGAGTGGAAGAGAGAGAGAGAGAAAGAAGGAAAAAGAGTGGGAGAGAGAGAGAGAGAAAGAAGGAAAAAGAGGGGGAGAGAGAGAGAGGCAGAGAGAGATAAAGGGAAAAATAGGGGGGAGAGAAAGAGAGAGACAGAGAAAGAAAGAGGTGGGAGAAAAAGAGAGAGAGAGACCTTTAATTAAGAGAATTCTTGGTCCTCCCTTCTATTAACCTGTCTTGTGGTCTTTATTGATAAAACTCTGGTAGTGCAGCAAGTCCATCCATCCAACCAAACACTGGCCTTGTTTCCCTTGAGTAAACAGCACAATAATTGGTACCCTCCGCATTGACTCACTACAAAGGGATTTCTCTGGCGCTGTCACTTTGTTTGACTTCCATTCCAGGCTGCACACATGACTTGTCTTTTCAGTCAGGCCAGACCCACGGCTCGAGGTCTATTGGTCACTTCCCGTAGCAGAGAGAGAGAGAGAGAGGTGAAGCTGAAAGGTTAAAGAGGAGTCCACTGACCCACATAACAAACAGCCAGGGCCATTCATGCCTACTCCCTCATTTCTGAGCCCTGACTCACAACATTCAAATAACCAGACCCACACCAGCTTAGGTCTCAGTCTCTCAATCCAGCCTCCCCAATCTCTATATCTGCAGTACAAACACTCTTATCAACCACCCCCGTCCCCACTCCCCCCAAGCTCAAAAATAAATAAAAAAGTGCTGTGAAAGAGAGAGCGGTCAACATAACTCTTTCTTCCAAGAATGCAGCAGAAGTTTATATCACCATTGGATAAGGAGAGAGAGAGTGATGCATCTTGGGTGAGCTCAGATGAGCAATTATCCTTTTCAACACACAGAAAGGCTCTATTCTGGGAACGTGCCTCTCACCGACCCATATTTATACTCCAAACCGCCCGGGGAGGAGGCTACAGCAATATTTGGACTAAATGGGTAAATGTCGACCGTCACAATGTCATGCCATTGGAATGTGTTATTTTTTACTGTGTACTAATTTTAGCTTGGGTTATTTTTATTGGTCCAAGTTGAACATTTTACATTGGAAATGAAAGGTGTGCCTTTAAACGTTTTACCTGGAGATCAGTTTTCAATTGTTATTAACTTGGAATGCTTAGAATATTTAGTATTTAGTTTACGGTTGTAACAGCTTGTTATTTACCAAGATATGGTGACATCACAGTGTCATAGGGGCGGCAGGTGGCCTTGTGGTTAGAGCATTGGACTAGTAACCGAAAGGTTGCAAAAGAAAGAAAGATCGAATCCACAAACTGACCAGGTTAAAATCTGTATTTCTGTCCCTGTTCCTAGGCTGTCATTGAAAATAAAAATTTGTTCTTACCTAGTAAAATAAAAAATGTAAATAGCTCTTTACGCACACAATAAAGACATTTACATATAAGCTGTCATGATGGAAAACAAGCTGTAACCACAGCAACAAATACAGGCTCACAAAAGGAGGCCTCAGAAAACTTAACATGGTTAAATGTTTTGGGTTGGTGAAGGGCCCACCCCCATCTACTGTACCAACCATACAACATCTGGAGACAAGTCACAACACTGCAGGGTTTTAATTTAAAATGTACCAAACTCTTCCAACTGGTCGTCACTGTAGTGGGGTAATATTTATCATATAGCCTAAGCATATACAGTGCCTTCAGAAAGTGTTCACACCCCTTGAATTCTTCCACGTGTTACGAAGTGGGATTAGAATGGATTTAATTGTCATTTTTGTCAACGATCTATACAAAAGACTTTGTAATGTCAATGTGGACATTTTGTAAAAACATTTGTACAAAAATTATGAAAAATTAATACTAATATACACTACATGACCAAAAGTATGTGAACACATGCTCGTCAAACATCTAATTCCAAAATATGGAGTTGGTCCCCCCTTTGCTGTTCCACTCTTCTGGGAAGGCTTTCCACTAGATGTGAAACATTGCTGCGGGGATTTGCTTCCATTCAGCCACAAGAGCATTAGTGAGGTCGGGCACTGATGTTGGGCGATTAGGTCTGGCTTGCAGTCGGCGTTCCAATTCAATCCCAAATGTGTTCGATGGGGTTGAGGTCAGGGCTCTGTGTAGGCCAGTCAAGTTTTTCCGCACCGATCTCGACAAACCATTTCTGTATGGACCTCGCTTTGTGCATGGGGGCATTGTCATGCTGAAACAAGAATGGGCCTTCCCCAAACTGTTGCCACAAAGTTGGAAGCACAGAATCATCTAGAATGTCATTGTATGCTGTTAAGATTTCCCTTCGATGGAACTAAGGGGCCTAGCCCGAATCATGAAAAACAGCCCCATACCATGATTCCTTCTCCACCAAACTTAAAGTTGGCACTGTGCATTCGGGAAGGTAGCATTCTCCTGGCATCCGCCAAACCCAGATTCGTCCGTTTTACTGCCAGATGGTGAGGGATGATTCATCACTCCAGAGAACATGTTTCCACTGCTCTGAAGTCCAATGGTGGTGAGCTTTACACCTCTCCAGCCGACACTTGGAATTGTGCATGGTGATCTTAGGCTATTGTGCGGCTGCTCGGCCATGGAAACCCATTTCATGAAGCTCCTGAGGAGCAGTTCTTGTGCTGATGTTTCTTTCCAGAGGCAGTTTGGTACTTGGTAGTGAGTGTTGCAACCGAGAACAGACTATTTTTACGCGCTACGCTCTTCAGCAATTGGCGGTCCCGTTCTGTGAGCTTGTGTGGCCTACCACTTCGCGGCTGAGCCGCTGTTGCTTCTTTCTTGATCTTTCCACTTCACAATAAATGCACTTACAGTTGACAGGGCTTACATTTTACGAAATGACTTGATGGAAAGGTGATTCCTATGATAATGCCACATTAAAAGTCACTGAGCTCTTTGGTAAAGCCATTCTACTGGCAATGTTTGTCTATGGAGATTGCATGGTTGTGTGCTCAATTTTATACATCTGTCAGCAAAGTGTGTGGCTGAAATAGCCAAATACACTCATTTCAATGGGTGTGCACATGCTTTGTTGTTACGGCTGTCGTCGGAATGAGACCAAGGTGCAGCGTGGAAGGCGTCCATTTTGAATTTATTAAATGAAAAAACCCCAAAAACAAGAAAGATAAACCACACGTAAAGTAATGTAGCGCTAAACCAGCAACTAACAAAAACAAGATCCCACAACAGAGAGTGGGAAAAAAGGCTGCATAAGTATGATCCCAATCAGAGACAACGATAGACAGCTGCCTCTGATTGGGAACCATACTAGGCCAAAAACAAAGAAATAGACAACATAGAATGCCCACCCCAAATCACACCCTGACCTAACAGGGCGTGACATTTGTATATACAGTATAGTGTATCTTGATTATATAAGTATTCAACCTTTGGCAGCGATTACATTGAGATTGAGTCTTTCTGGGTAAGTCTCTAAGAGCTTTGCACACCTGGATTGTATAATATTTGCACGTTATTCTTTAAAAAATTCTTCAAGTTCTGTCAAATTGGTTGTTGAACAATAAAATTTTTGAAAAAGTCAAGGGGTGTGAATACTTTATGAAGGCATTGTACTATATACACATACCTCACATGTGACCCGCAATAAGACTAAGCAATTAATGGACAATCTATTTAAAAGTATATCTGATTTCATTTAACATTCTAGTAAAACCATGTGCAATCAGGTATTGTGAGTTCAAGGAATGGTCATGAGAAGTGAATACCAAACCAAGTGTAATTGAATAACTTTGTAAAATGAATGGATTCACATACAAGTTACAAGGCAATACTGACGATAACAAAACATAATTCTAGGCATCTTCACTGATTGTCTCTGAAACTCACTCAGATAATACCTTTGATGATACAGTGGTAGCAATACATGGTTATTACATCTACAGAAAAGCCAATTGGGGCAGTGTTGCAGTCTATATTCAGAACCACATTCCTGTAAAGCTTAGAGAGGATCTCATTTTACACGCTGTTGAAATAGTATGGCTACAGGTTAATCTGCCTCACCTAAAGTCACTCTTGTGGCAAGCTGCTATAAACCACCAAGTGCTAACAGTCAGTATCTGGATAATATGTGTGAAATGCTTAAACTTCAGTGCGGATATTGACATTAATGATTATAGTCTGCTGCTGGAAAAATTTATGTGTTATCCTCTCTTGGGTAGGGGGCAGTATTTTCACCTCCGGATGAAAAGCGTGCCCAAAGTAAACTGCCTGTTACTCAGGCCCAGAAGCTAGGATATGCATATAATTGATAGATTTGGATAGCGAACATTCTATAGTTTCTCAAACTGTTACAATAATGTCTGTGAGTATATCAGAACTGATATGGCAGGCAAAACCCCGAGGACAAACCATCCAGGGTTTTTTGAGGTCATAGTATTTTCCAATAATTTTCTATGGGATACCCTTATTATTAGGAACCTGGTTGCAGTTCCTATGGCTTCCACTAGATGTCAACAGTCTTTAGAAATTGTTCAATGTTTTTCTTTTGAGAAATTAAGAATTAGTCACTCCAGGTGGACTCTACTATTTTGGTGCTTCATGTTGTTTTTATCCACTTCACAATGGGCGGGCAGACAGCTCCTGGTCAGATCTGTCAGGGGACTGGCTAGGGAGACAAAGTGGGGAATAAATCTCAGGTAGTAACTAGTCAACCCCACAAACGTGTGTACCTGCTTCCGATGGGGTCGGAGAACCTGGGCCATCAACCTCTGGAAGATGGCCAGGGCCCCGTGCATTCCAAAGGGCAGCTTCTTGTAATGGAACAGACTATCCGGGGTGGCGAAATCAGTTTTCCCCGTGCTTCGGGAGCTAAGGGCACCTGCCAGAAACCCTTTGTCAGGTCGAGCATGCTGATATATCAGGCCGTTGGATTAATTCATAAATTCGGGGCTTGGGGTAGGCATCGAACTTTAAGATTGAATAAACCTTCCTAAAATCATTACAGAATCAGATCAGGGTTGCCATCCAATCTCTCATTTCTCCCACGTGCTCCACCAAGGTTCGGTGGGGCGAAGATTGCTGTTCCCAGGATTCTTTATCCACGTCCAGCAGTCCTTGGGGTCGTCTCCCATACAGGAGTTCAAAGGGTGAGAATCCTGTTGAAGCTTGGGGCACTTCAAGGATCGAGAACATCAGGTAGGGTAGCAGCTGGTCTCAGTTCTTTCTGTCAGCCTCATCACCTTTTTTGTCATCTGCTTTAGAGCTTGATTGAATCTTTCCACCAATCCATCGGTCGGAGGGTGATACACCAAGGTGCGCAACGTTTACTTACGGCGCCGACAGAGATGGCCGCCTCGCTTCGCGTTCCTAGGAAACTATGCATTATTTTGTTTTTTTACGTGTTATTTCTTACATTGTTACCCCAGGAAATCTTAGGTTTTATTACATACAGTTGAGATGAACTATTAGATATAAGAGCAACGTCAGATCACCAACATTACAACCAGGAATACAACTTTCCCAAAGCGGATCCTCTGTTTGGTCCACCACCTAGGAAAATGGATCGGATCCCAGCCGGCGACCCAAAACAACGGCGCCACAGAAGGGGCGGTCTTCTGGTCAGGCTCCGTAGACGGGCACATAGCTCACTGCTCCCGAGCGTACTACTCGCTAATGTCCAGTCTCTTGACAACTAGGTAGACGAAATCCGAGCAAGGGTTGCCTTCCAGAGAGACATCAGAGATTGTAACGTTCTTTGTTTCATGGAAACATGGCTCACACGGAATATGTTATCAGAGTCGGTACAGCCACCTAGTTTGTTCACGCATCGCGCCGACAGAAACAAACATCTCTCTGGTAAGAAGAAGGACGGGGATGTATGCCTTATGATTAACGAGACGTGGTGTGATCATAACAACATACAGGAACTCAAGTCCGTTTGTTCACCTGACCTAGAATTCCTTACAATCATTCTCTTCGATCATAATCACAGTATATCCCCCCCCCCAAGCAGACACATCAACATGTAAACTGGAAACCACATATCCTGAGGCTGCATTTATTGTACAGTGCCTTGCGAAAGTATTCGGCCCCCTTGAACTTTGCGACCTTTTGCCACATTTCAGGCTTCAAACATAAAGATATAAAACTGTATTTTTTGTGAAGCATCAACAACAAGTGGGACACAATCATGAAGTGGAACGACATTTATTGGATATTTCAAACTTTTTTAACAAATCAAAAACTGAAAAATTGGGCGTGCAAAATTATTCAGCACCCTTAAGTTAATACTTTGTAGTGCCACCTTTTTCTGCGATTACAGCTGTAAGTCGCTTGGGGTATGTCTCTATCAGTTTTGCACATCGAGACACTGAACATTTTTCCCATTCCTCCTTGCAAAACAGCTCGAGCTCAGTGAGGTTGGATGGAGAGCATTTGTGAACAGCAGTTTTCAGTTCTTTCCACAGATTCTCGATTGGATTCAGGTCTGGACTTTGACTTGGCCATTCTAACACCTGGATATGTTTATTTTTGAACCATTCCATTGTAGATTTAGCTTTATGTTTTGGATCATTGTCTTGTTGGAAGACAAATCTCCGTCCCAGGCTCAGGTCTTTTGCAGACTCCATCTTCCCTGTCCCTGCTGAAGAAAAGCAGGCCCAAACCATGATGCTGCCACCACCATGTTTGACAGTGGGGATGGTGTGTTCAGGGTGATGAGCTGTGTTGCTTTTACGCCAAACATAACGTTTTGCATTGTTGCCAAAAAGTTCAATTTTGGTTTCATCTGACCAGAGCACCTTCTTCCACATGTTTGGTGTGTCTCCCAGGTGGCTTGTGGCAAACTTTAAACAACACTTTTTATGGATATCTTTAACCTCTTGGATCTCTAGGGGCGCTATTTCATTTTTGGATAAAAAACGTTCCCGTTTTAAGCGCAATATTTTGTCACGAAAAGATGCTCGACTATGCATATTATTGACCGTTTTGGAAAGAAAACACTCTGAAGTTTCAGAATCTGCAAAGATATTGTCTGTAAGTGCCCCAGAACTCATTCTACAGGCGAAACCAAGATGATACGTCAACCAGGAAATGAGCAGAATCTCTGAAGCTCTGTTTTCCATTGTCTCCTTATATGGCTGTGATTGTGCAAGGAATGAGCCTACACTTTCTGTCGTTTCCCCAAGGTGTTTGCAGCATTGTGACGTATTTGTAGGCATATCATTGGAAGATTGACCATAAGAGACTACATTTTCCAAGTGTCCGCCTGGTGTCCCTGCGTCGAAATTGGAGCGCAAAGCCAGGTGCAATTATTTTTCCATTTGAGAGCAAGGAGAAACCAGGCTTCCACGAAGGATATATCATCGAAGAGATATGTGGAAAAACACCTTGAGGATTGATTCTAAACCACGTTTGCCATGTTTCAGTCGATATTATGGAGTTAATTTGGAAAAAAGTTCGCGTTTTGAGGGCTGAATTTTCGTTTTTTTTTTTTTTTTTTTTTGGTAGCCAAATGTGATGTACAAAACGGAGCTATTTCTAATACACAAAGAATCTTTTTGGAAAAACTGAGCATCCGCTATCTAACTGAGAGTCTCCTCATTGAAAACATCAGAAGTTCTTCAAAGGTAAGTTATTTTATTTGAAGGCTTTACTTGTTTTTGTGATAGTTGCCTGCTAAATGCTAACGCTAATGCTAACGCTAAATGCTACGCTAGCTAGCTACTGTTACACAAATGATTGTTTTCCTATGGTTGAAAAGCATATTTTGAAAATCTGAGATGACAGTGTTGTTAACAAAAGGCTAAGCTTGAGAGATAGCATATTTATTTCATTTCATTTGCGATTTTCATGAATAGTTAACGTTGCGTTATGGTAATGAGCTTAGGTCTATAAATAGAATCCCGGATCCGGGTTTGGTCGTCGCAACAGGTTAAGAATTGGCTTTCTTCTTGCCACTCTTCCATAAAGGCCAGATTTGTGCAATATACGACTGATTGTTGTCCTATGGACAGAGTCTCCCACCTCAGCTGTAGATCTCTGCAGTTCATCCAGAGTGATCATGGGCCTCTTGGCTGCATCTCTGATCAGTCTTCTCCTTGTATGAGCTGAAAGTTTAGAGGGACGGCCAGGTCTTGGTAGATTTGCAGTGGTCTGATACTCCTTCCATTTCAATATTATCGCTTGCACAGTGCTCCTTGGGATGTTTAAAGCTTGGGAAATATTTTTGTATCCAAATCCGGCTTTAAACTTCTTCACAACAGTATCTCGGACCTGCCTGGTGTGTTCCTTGTTCTTCATGATGCTCTCTGCGCTTTTAACGGACCTCTGAGACTATCACAGTGCAGGTGCATTTATACGGAGACTTGATTACACACAGGTGGATTGTATTTATCATCATTAGTCATTTAGGTCAACATTGGATCATTCAGAGATCCTCACTGAACTTCTGGAGAGAGTTTGCTGCACTGAAAGTAAAGGGGCTAAATAATTTTGCACGCCCAATTTTTCAGTTTTTGATTTGTTAAAAAAGTTTGAAATATTCAATAAATGTCGTTCCACTTCATGATTGTGTCCCACTTGTTGTTGATTCTTCACAAAAAAATACAGTTTTATATATTTATGTTTGAAGCCTGAAATGTGGCAAAAGGTCGCAAAGTTCAAGGGGGCCGAATACTTTCGCAAGGCACTGTATCTATTACCTCTGCAAGGCAATCAAACAAGAAAAGCGTCAGTATAGAGACTTTGCTGATTTCTTTTGATTTTCCCATGATGTCAAGCAAAGAGGCACTAAGTTTGAAGGTAGGCCTTGAAATACATCCACAGATACATCACCAATTGACTCAAATTATGTCAATTAGCCTTTCAGAAGCTTCTAAAGCCATGACATCATTTTCTGGAATTTTTCAAGCTGTTTAAAGGCACAGTCAACTTAGTCAACAGTAATACAGTTTTATATCTTTATGTTTGAAGCCTGAAATGTGGCAAAAGGTCGCAAAGTTCAAGGGGGCCTAATACTTTCGCAAGGCACTGTAAGCTAGGATATGCATATAATTAGTAGATTTGGATAGAAAACACTCTAAAGTTTATAAAACTGTTAAAATTATTTCTGTGAGTATAACATAACTGATATGGCATGCGAAAATCAGAGGAAAATCCAACCAGGAAGTACAATTATTTTGAAAGGCTGTTTTTCCATTGAAAGCCTATCCACCATACAAAGACTTAGGACCCAGTTCACGAGCTCTGTGGCTTCCTCTACATGTGGCTAGTCTTTAGGCATTGTTTCAGGTTTTTACTCTGAAAAATGAGGGAGATACACCACTTTCAATGAGAGGACAGTGGAAATTTCCATCCATGAACCAAGCACGTGATCGGGAGCACGCATTTCTTGTTTACCTTTTCCATTGACGAACCTTTTGTCCGGTTGAAATATTATTGATTATTTATGACAAAAACAACCTGAAGATTGATTTTAAACATCGTTTGAAATGTTTCTACTATCTTTAATTGTACTTTTTTGACTTTCCGTATTGGTTTTGAGAGCACGCATTGTGCCTTTGGATTTCTGAACAAAATGCACCAACAAAACTGAGGTATTTGGACATAAAGATGAACTTTATCGAACAAAACAAACATTTGTTGTCTAACATGGAGACCTGGGAGTGCCACCAGATGAAGATCATCAAAGGTAAGTGATTCATTTTAATACTACTGACTTTAATACTACTGACTGTGACACTTTCCTTTGTTGGAAAATGGCTGTACGGGTTTCTGTGGCTATGAGCTGACCTAACATAATCGCAAAGTGTGCTTTCGCTGTAAAGCCTTTTTGAAATCTGACACAGCGGTTGCATTAAGGAGAAGTTTATCTGTATTCGTATGTTTACCACTTGTATCTTTTATCAATGTTTATGATGAGTATTTCTGTTACTTGGTGTGGCTCACTGCACTTTCACCGGATGTTCGTTTGAGACAATGCATTTCTGCATTGAAACACCAATTTCAAATGAGGTTTTTGGACATAAAGATGAACTTTATCGAACAAAACACACAGTTATTGTGTAACATGAAGTCCTGTGAGTGCCATCTGATGAAGATCATCAAAGGTTAGTGATTAATTTATTCGCTATTTCTGACTTTGTGAGCCCTCTCCTTGGCTGGAAAAGGGATGTGTACGTTTTTTTTGTAACTAGGCGCTGACCTAACATAATCGCATGGTGTGCTTTCGCCGTAAAGCCTATTTGAAATCGGACACTGTGGCTGGATTTACAATAAGTTTATCTATAAAATGGTGTAAAATATTTGTATGTTTGAGGAATTTTAATTATGGGATTTCTGTAGTTTTGGATTTGGAACCCTGCAATTTCACTGGCTGTTGTCTAGGTTCCCCAACCAGAAACCGTGGACTGATGGCAGCATTCGCGCAAAACTGAAAGCGCGGACCACTGCTTTTAATCAGGGCAAGGTGACCGGAAACATGAACAAATACAAACAGTGTAGCTATTCGCATCCCAAAGGCTATCAAACAAGCTAAGCGTCAGTATAGAGACAAAGTAGAGTCGCAATTCAACGGCTCAAAGACGAGACGTATGTGGCAGGGTCTACAGTCAATCACGGACTACAAAAAGAAAACCAGCCCCGTCGCGGACCACAATGTCTTGCTCGCAGACAAACTAAACAACTTCTTTGCTCACTTTGAGGACAATACAGTGCCACTGACACTGCCCGCTAATAAAAAAAACGGGCTCTCCGTCACTGCAGCCAATGTGAGTAAAACATTTAAACGTGTTAACCCTCACAAGGCTGCCAGCCCAGACAGCATCCCCAGCTGGGTCCTCAGAGCATGCGCAGACCAGCTGGCTGGTGTGTTTAAGGACATATTTAATCAACCCTTATCCCAGTCTGCTGTTCCCACATGCTTCAAGAGGGCCACCATTGTTCCTGTTCCCAAGAAAGCTAAGGTAACTGAGCTAAATGACTATCATGAAGTGCTTTGAGAGACTTGTCAAGCACCATATCACCTCCACCCTACCTGACACCCTAGACCCACTCCAATTTGCTTACCGCCCCAATAGGTCCACAGACGATACAATCGCAATCACACTGCACACTGCCCTAACAAATCTGGACAAGAGGAATACCTATGTAAGAGTGCTGCTCATCGACTACAGCTCAGCATTTAACACCATAGTACCCTCCAAACTAGTCATTCAGCTCGAGACCCTGGGTCTCGACCACGCCCTGTGCAACTGGATCCTGGACTTCCTGACGGGCTGCCTCCAGGTGGTGAGGGTAGGAAACAACATCTCCACCCCGCTGATCCTCAGCACTGGGGCCGCACAAGGGTGCATTCTCAACCCTCTCCTGTACTCCCTGTTCACCCATGACTGCGTGGCCATGCATGCCTCCAACTGAATCATCAAGTTTGCAGATGACACCACAGTGGTAGGCTTCATTCCCAACAACGACGAGACGACCTACAGGGAGGAGGTGAGGGCCCTCGGAGTGTGGTGTCAGGAAAATAACCTCACCCTCAACGTCAACAAAACAAAGGATATGATCGTGGTCTTCAGCAAACAGCAGAGGGAGCATCCCCCTATCCTCATTGACGGGACAGTAGTGGAGAAGGTGGAAAGTTTTAAGTTCCTCGGCGTACACATCACGGACAAACTGAAATCGTCCATCCACAGCATGGTGAAGAAGGCGCAGCAGTGCCTCTTCAACCTCAGAAGCCTGAAGAAATTCGGCTTGTCACCGAAAACACAAACTTTTACAGATGCACAATTGAGAGCATCCTGTCGGGCTGTATCACCGCCTGGTACGGCAACAGCTCAGCACACAACCGTAAGGCTCTCCAGAGGGTAGTGGGGTCTGCACAAAGCATCACCGGGGGCAAACTACCTGCCCTTCAGGACACCTACACCACCCAATGTCACAGGAAGGCAAAAAAGGTCATCAAGGACAGCAACCACCTGAGCCACTGCCTGTTCACCCCGCTATCATCCAGAAGGCGAGGTCAGTATAGGTGCATCAAAGCGGGGACCGAGAGACTGAAAAACAGCTTCTATCTCAAGGCCATCAGACTGTTAAACAGCCCTCACTAACATTGCGTGGCTGCTGCCAACATACTGACTCATCTCTAGCCACTTTAATAATAAAATAATTGATGTAATAAATGTATCACTAGCCACTTTAAACAATGGTAGTTTATATAATGTTTACATACCCTACATTACTCATCTCATATGTATATACTGTACTCTATACTGTCTACTGCATCTTGCCTATGCCGTTCGGCCATCGCTCATTCATATATGTTTATGTACATATTCTTATTAATTCCTTTACACTTGTGTGTTTAAGGTAGTTGTTGTGAAAATGTTAGGTTAGATTACTTGTTAGATATTACTGCATGGTCAGAAATAGAAGCACAAGCATTTCGTTACATTCGCATTAACATCTGCTAACCATGTGTATGTGACAAATAAAATTTGATTTGATTTTAACTGGGTTATTCTCATTAGCTTGCATAGATCCTTCATGATTCGTGACATGAACTGGGTACCCTGGTGGGTCAATATCGCACCAGGAATGCCTACTCAGGAGAACAGCATAACCAACTCACATGCGATTCCCTTGGTGGCCATGGTGTGCAGGGGAATGGCTTCCGGGTAACTGGTGGCATAATCCAAAATCACCAGAATGTATTAGTGCCCTCGGTTGCTCTTGGGTAGAGGTCCCACCGGGTCCATTGCAATCCTGCTGAAAGAAACTGAAATAATGGGTAGGAGAATTAAGGGACTGTGAAAATTGGGTTCTGGAGCCACCTGCTGGCACTCCGGGCAATTGCGGCAGTATTCTTCCACTGTTTTCTTCAACCCTGGCCAGGAAAATCGTGCCTTGATTCTGTCTGTCTTTTCCACCCCTAGGTGATCCCCAAGAAGGTGGGAGTGCGCCAACTGCAGGACACATGGTACAAAGGGACGGGGCACCAACAACAACCCTAGACATTCGTCATTCTTCACAACCTGATATAACAAGTTTTTCTTCATAGCGAAATGGGGGTAGGTTATTAGTCTTACCCCTCCACGGGTTTTCCGTCCACTACGCTCACCTGCTGGAGAGCGCTGGCCAAGTTGGGATCCTCTAGTTGGGCCGTGCCGAACCAGCCCACTAGAGAGGCGGGCTCTGGTGCCACATCATGGTCCATTGGGAAAATGTCTTCCAGACTCGCCATCTCTCGCCTCTTCTCCCTCCAGTCTGGCTTCAGAGTCCACTTCCTGGAATCCACACGTCCGGGCATCGCTCCTTCTTGTGTCCCTCCCACGTCTCCGGCTACCCCCTCCCTTCTGGTTCCCTCGGGTTCCCCACGTCACCGGACATACTGGTGCACAGTTGGCGGAACAACAGGAAATCCCTTCCGTTAAGGACCGCTACGGCACGTTTGGGACGACTCCCACTGGTCCTGCGTGTTGTCGCTTTGTGGTCTGTAGGTGGAGGAGGTTGGTAGGGTAGTCCTTGTGATGGCCACAGTGTCCATCAGGTTCTGGGACTGGGCGAAGTTAGGTCGGATAAGGATCACCATACTCCCGGATTCCAAAAGTGCCGTGGTGTTCTTTTCGTTGGCTCTTACCGGTGTGACAGGGGAAGGACCACTCTCCTCAGCCCAGCATGCCATCAGTAAGCTGCAGGGATGCCCGGTGGCTACCTCACTGGCTGAGGCCGAAGGCATCGGGACATCACAGTCTGGACAGTTCCATGCGATGTGTCCCGGCTCACCACACTCGTGGGACTTCCTTCTGTTCAAGTTCAGGAGGGGGTGTCATCTCGGGTGCTGGCTGTTAGGGTCCCCCCATCCTTGGCTGGAGTCCCGGTGTGGTCCTCCTTCCTTTTTCACAGCTTCGGGCGAGTGGAGGGTTCTGCCTTCCGTGGTTGTCCGCTGCGCAGGACCTCCAAAGCCACCTGTTGTCCTCCCACCAGTTCCACCAGCTGATCTGCACTCTACGGGTTAGCTTGGCCTGCTAAGTTTTTAGCTTAGAATGGGGGAGAGCGTATACATTTATCTATGACCACTTTCTCGATGGTCGTGAACGTTATGGGTTCAACAGTTAGCCAGCTCTTGGCCAGCTTAATTAGATCATGCATTTGGTGATCGGGGGATACTGTAAGATCATACGCCCAATCATGGAATCTTTGTGCACTGTTAATCAGGGTGTAGCCATAGCGGCGCAGGATCTCCTTTATCAGCACCTCGTAATGCGTCGCCTGGTCAACCATCAGATCCTTATAGGTCTTCTGTGCCACGCCTGATAGGAAGGGTGCTAGCAGGCTGGCCCATTGCTCATGGAGCCATTTCTCCCTAGCAGCCGTCCTTTCGAAGGCTTGTAGGTAAACCTCGAGGTCGTCAGCCTCTGTCAGCTTCAATGTTAAACTACTAGGTTTGGGACGAGAGAATGCTGCGCCCGCCGCTATGCCGACCTGGGCGGCTGTCAGCTGGCTGAGTTCAGCTTGCAGGAGAGCGGTCTGCTGACGCTGTTCTTCCAGCAGCTCCCGATGTATAGCCTGCTGTGCTATGTTCGCCTTCACCAGCTGTCTCAACAATGCTTCCATTGTGCTCTGTGTCTGTTTAGTTATTGAACTTGGTTTGCTTTGCCCGCATTCTCTACCGTATGTAGCAGGCTCAAGGGTGAGGGGTTTCCACGTGACCAAGTTCAACAACAAAACATGCACCAGTAGCACAAATAGAATGGATATGGGGGGTTTATTAGGGATATTGGTACACTGGGGAAGAGGGGGAATTCAAGCTGTTTCCGTTGTCCATTTCGTTTTCCAGGGGTAATTCTCACACTCGGGTCCTCAGCCAATCCGGTCTAGGTCACAATGGGTAATCACAAAGATATAGTTCTCTCTTCTCTCACTCTGCCCCTTTGTGCAGGCTGCTTCCTCCTTTATCCCCAAGCACTCCCTGGCTTAACGATTAACGACCTCATTGGGGCAGGAAGTCCGTATAAGGTTCGTGGGTGGAGCCAGCGACCTGCAAGATATCTCCCCTCAATTACCACTCCCCTCCCCTCTCCCTGCTGTCTGCCACAATATCGAACAGTGCCTGTTGATTTCAAGCTCTTTCCGCTGCCAACTTGCGGAAATCCACCACATAATCAGCTACACTGCGGGAGTCCTGCCGAAGCTGGATTAGCTTCCGGGCGGCCTCTCGCCCAGAGAATGGGGCATCAAAGACCTTCCTCACTTCTACCACAAAACCCTCAAGGCTAGCGCTACTGTTCCCACACAACAGTAGCCCAGGTGAGAGCCCTCCCGGACATCAGCGTGATGAAGTAGGCTATCTTGGGGCCATCCAAGGGGAAGGAGGGGGGCTAAAGCTCGAAGACAAGGGCACACTTAGCTACAGGTAAACCCCACCTATTTCTACAATTGCTCTACTTAAACTCAGATTTTAAACCTAATCCTAACCGCTACACTGCTAACCTTATGCTAAACCTTAAATTGAGACCAAAAAGCACATTTTTGTTTTCATGAATGTTTATGATATAGCAAATATTGACTTTGTGGCTGGGGTAAATAGTGACAACCCTTCCAACACCCTGCATCCTCCACACACACACGCACACGCATGCATACACACTCCACCTCTTCCACTAATAAACAGTGTTTACTCCTAGCTTCCAACAACTACTCAACAAACAGCCAACCAGGCAGCCAGCCAGTCACTGTATTGCAGCACGTCACTAGGATGTTTATTTGGAAGTGTCCTCTGCTCTGTGGCAGGCAGTCAGTGTGGCTTTTGTCTGTGGCATCACACATTCCCATTCAACCCAACCATCCAGCACATCCAGCCCATCCATCCCATCCATCCCATCCAGCACATCCAGCCCATCCATCCCATCCATCCCATCCAGCACAGGCAGCAGTGGCAGCTGTATCATTTCCCAGGCTGATTTCGCTTGTCTCTGGCCATCAGAACCACGTTTACCCTCTCCTCTCCTCCATCCTCCCCTCTCCTCTCCTCCATACTCCCTCTCTCCTCTCCTCCATCCTCCCTCTCCTCCATCCTTCCCCCTTCTCCTCCATCCCCCCCTCTCCTCTCATCCCCTACTCCTGTCCTCCTACTCTCCTCCTCTCCTCCTTTCTCCCCCTCTCATCTCCTCCATCGACCACTTCTACTTCCTCCCACTCTCCTCCCCCTCTTCTCTCCTCCATCCTCCCACTCTCCTCTTCTCCTCCCCTCCTCCATCCTCATCCTCCATCCTCATCCTCCATCCTCATCCTCATCCTCATCCTCTCCTCCATCCTCCCCTCTCCTTTTCTCTATCCTCCCCGTTGCCTCTCCTCCATCATCCCCCTCTCCTCCATCCTTCTCTTCTCATCTCCTCCATCCTCCCCCTTTCCTCTCCTCCATCCCCTTTCTCTCTATCCTTACCCTCTCCTCCATCCTCCCCCTCTCCTCTCCTCCATCCCTCTCCTCCATCCTCCTCCTCTCCTCTCCTCCTTCCTCCTCCTCTACTCTCCTCCATCCTCTCCTATCCTTTATCCTCTCCTCTCCTCCATCTTTCCCCCGTTCCTCTCCTCCATCCCCTCCCTCTCCTACATGCACTCCTCACATCCATCTCGCTCAGACAACCAGAGAAGAGTAATGTAATTGTTTTCTGGCATCCCTACTATACTCAGCGTGGCGAAATAGGAGGTATGCAGAGTGTTTACAGTTCATTTCTCCAGTTGGGAACTCAAACAGAATCTGTGTTTTGCTTTGTCTCTTCAACCCCTGGTAGGAAAACAAAAGAGCAGACATTACAGTCTAGGAGCTACATATATGAACAGCTCCTTCAAAACGAATAAATCACAGTCTCACTGCTCTAACTATTAGGCCTGCAGCTGGACTATTTTCATTAACTCGTGCTGTGGCATTGGTGGTTGCAGTGTGTGCTTTGTCTGTCTATGAATGTGTGTCAACAGAAATGTGTGTGAAATTTCTCAACCATTTCTTGAAACGCCGACTTTCACACACTATAATCATGTCTCATATGAGAGGACTGAGAAATACAATGATGGTAGCAACTAAACTTGAAGCTACTTATTTCATTCTATAGAATTGTTATAAACTGGTCAGTACATAGACTCTATGGCAGGGGTCTGCCTTTGAACTGTTACGTCCCTCACCACGTTTTGTGACCATCCTCCCAGAACGCATTGCGGATGGAGCCGGGATTCAGAAAAGGACTATGGGCCGTGGAGCAGAGCGGAGTAGAGGGTGGAGGGGGCGGGCTGTTTTCGGGAAGCTTCATCACTGGATCAGTGTGATAAGAACACAGAGTGGGAGGGGGAAGTGGCTCATTTCCAAACAATTAAAGCGTGCTTAGCACCAAGAAGCTAAGCCAGCCACAGCATTAGTGAAATAGGCTGACTGCCACTGGAGTGTTTCCAGTTTCCAGTGTTTTTTATATTTCATATATTGTAGACATTCATTATTCTACTAACTCTTTTTTATTTAGAAAATGCCACGGGAAACATAATCACACACACACACACACACACACACACACACACACACACACACACACAGTAAAAACAGGGTGCTTATTCTCAACGTAAGTGTAGGAATGTATATTTATTTATTGGTGTGGCGTGCCTACGCCAGCTGCAGCAATGCTGAGATGAGGCGTTAAAGTGTACCAAGTGACAATTACAGTAGTGTGTTATCAGTGTGATTATAGACCTGGGAGTGTCTCACACACTATTCATCACTCAAACATACTTCATATCTCCCAGAGAGAGGGCTGTCTGTGGAACTCTGATTCATCACTGATGTATGTGTGTATGGCCTTTAGTGTGTAATGTGTGGGTGTGGGGGTTGGGGTGGGGGTAGGTGTGTGTGTGTGTAGGTGTGTGTGTGTGTGGGTTTTGATTGCAACGGGGGAGTATGTTACTGGAAACTTTCGAAGATTACCAGTAAACTACCAGAATTTGGGTAATTCTCAAGGATTTTATGTAATTTATCACAAGACATCTGTTGGCCCTTTTGGGTACTTCAGATTATCACAGGTGTTGCATCAGATGACCTGGCCCCCACAATCACCTGACCTCCACCCAATTGAGATGGTTTGGGATGAGTTGGACTGCGGAGTGAAGGAAAACCAGCCAACAAGTGCCCAGCATGAGGGAACTCCTTCAAGACTATTGGAAAAGCATTCCAGGTGAAGCTGGTCGAGAGAATGCCAAGAGTGTGCAAAGCTGTCATCAAGGCAAAGGGTGGCTACTTTGAAGAATCTAAAATCTAAAATATTTTTAGATTTGTTTAACACTTTTTGGGTTACTACATAATTCTCTATGTGTTATTTCACAGTTTTGATCTCTTCACTATTATTATATGTAGAAAATAGTACAAATTAAGAAAAAACATTGAATGAGTAGGTGTTTTCAAACCTTTGACTGGTACTGTACATTTGTAAATATTTTCCTCCTTTATTACTTTCCCCTGAGCCTACCCCAACCCTCCACTAATTTGAGTAAACTAATTGACAACAATACTTACACGGAACCCAAACCGGCTGCGTGGGTGCGCCATTGTGTACCATCGTGCATATATTTATTTTGTCCCCCCACACAAAACGCAATCCCCATTCGCAGGTTAAAATATCAAAACAAACTCTGAACCAATTACATTAATATGGGGACAGACAGGTCGAAAAGCATTAAACATTTATGGCAATTTAGCTAGCTAGCTTGCACTTGCTAGCTAATTTGTCCTATTTAGCAGCTCACTGTTCCTAGTTAATTTGTCATGGGATATAAACATTGAGTTGTTATTTTTACCTTAAATGCACAAGGTCCTCTACTCCTACTATCAATCCACAAATAAAACGGTCAACCGTTTCTAGTCATCTCTCCTCCTTCTAGGCTTTTTCTTCTCTTGACTTTATATTGCGACTTTCATAAATTAGGTGCATTTCCGCCACTGACCTCGTTCGTCTTTCTGTCACCCACGTGGGTATAACCAATGAGGAGATGGCATGTGAATACCTGCTTCTATAAACCAATGAGGAGATGTGAGAGGCAGGATTTGCAGTGCGATCTGCGTCACAAATAGAACTGACTTATATTTTAGCCCTTGGCAACACAGACGCTCGTTGGCGTGAGCGAGCAATGTGGGTGCAATAATATAATAATATTGACTTCTAAATGTATTTTGTAACGCTTGCGCTCGTGACGCGAGCGGTGTAGTCAGCCTGTTAGGCTTCTACTTCCAACTTATACATACTATATACATTTTACGGAAACAGTATATTTTACATTAGTTCTCTTTTGCTTGCTTTTAGTCCCTGCCTTCAGCTACCCTCAACCCCTCCCATCTATCTCTGAAGACCATCCAGTTTTGATTTCTAGCTGTCATATTATTTTCAATATATCTTTGTTGTAAATGTTTTGTGCCAAACTGTTGGCCACTGTGAAAAAAGTCAGTATTTGGAAAAGTTGCAGAGTGAACTGAAAATAATGCCATTGTTGATTAGATACTTTTTTCATTAATTAGGTTATTTTCTCTTGAACCATATGGTATTACTAGAAACAGATATTAAAAATGAATTCTATATAAGATTTTTTTTATTCAAGTATAAATTACCATAGATTACCATAGATTACCTGTTAATTACCGAAAGTACAGAAGATTCCGGTAACTTCGGTACATTACTGGTAGCTTTGCAACCCTAGTGTGGGTACATGCATGTGTGTGTGTGTGTGCGTGTGCGTGTGTGTGTGCGTGCTTGCATACCGTGTGCGTGCATGTTGGTGTATGGGCATATGTGTGCATGGTCAAAATCAAATGATGATGCATGAGCAAAACACTCTGTTTTTAGAATACTCTCTAAGGTGATAAGCACTGGAGCATACAGGTGTTTGAGGCACTCAAATGAACCATCTGCCATGCTCTTCCTATCCCATCTTCATATCTGATCGCCCTGTCAGATCCCTAATCCGTGGTCAAGCATCCATGGCAGACTGACTACTCCCAGGGTATTTTTCCACCCGTCCACCCATTCCCCACTAGTTCATGCCACAGTCTTCCTGTTCCGATACCTGTTGGCATCCATTCTTGTCCTTGCTATCCGGACTCCTTTGGACGTCCCAACTCTGACGTTACCCCATTGAAGTTGAAATGTAAAATGGTTAAGGTAAGGTTTAAGTTTAGGGTTAGGGTTAGGTAAGGGTTATGGTTAAGGTTGGGGTTGGAGTAGGGACATCCCAAGGATCCCAGATAGCACTGTCTTCACTGTCCTGAGACCAGGGAGGAACTGGGGCAACAAAAATCCTCACAGCGTTCACAAACATCCTGCTAAGCTTCTCTGGAACGAGAGTTCTCTGCACTGGGAGTGGATTGGGTCCAGGGCATAAATGTGGTTTCTGTGATGGGAGAGAGTTGTCTGTCTACTGTACTTATACTGTATGAAGGAGTGGAAGGACGATGTTATCGTCCACTGTAGTACAAAAGTTGGATCTTAATATGATCACTCTTTTGTTTGAAAGAATTGTCGTGCAATGCAGGAAATGCGGATTAGCTTCGTGATTTACATAAAATCACTGAAAACCCACACTCATATATAAACACATGCCAAGAGTGTGCAAAGCTGTCATCAAGTTAAAGGGTGGCTACTTTGAAGAATATAAAATATAAAATACATTTTGATTTGTTTAACACTTTTATGGTTACTACATGATTCCATATGTGTTATTTCATAGTTTTGATGTCTTCACTCTTATTCTACAATGTAGAAAATAGTAAAAATAAAGAAATACCCTTGAATGATTATCTGTGTCCAAACTTTTGACTGGTCCTGTAGTCAAATTAAGATCCTATATCTGTAATACGAAATGTTCACACGACTAACAAGCCATATTTCCTAAAGGTTACTTAACTGTTTTCTTTGTGTCAGGTGAACAGAGTTGCTGTAATGCTGTAATGCCAATAATAATGCTGGTGAACAATGGCATAATCTCTGCTTCAATCTCACATACATGACAATGAGTTCATACCATGAATGCTTTGTTTGGACACTTTGGGAAGGTTCTTGAAAGTGACATTACGTACGTTTTAAACGTCCTGTTTACACACTGTTTGTGTGTTTACGAGATGGCGGCTGCTCGCTCAAAGGATTTCCTTATCACACATGTTAACATTTAACACTGGTCTCTTCAAAGATAAAAGCAGGTTACTTTTATCTGACACCCACTCAACTTTAATGTCCCCAAACATCAACATAACGTCCCCATAATGTTCCTATAACATCAACATCAATATAACTCCCTCATCATATCCCCATTACATTCCCATGACATCAATGTAAAGCCCCGATAATGTTGCCATAACACCAACACAACGTCCCAATATCCTCCCTGTAACATCACCATAACATTCCCATAACATCAATATAACGTTCCCATAATGTCCCCATAATGTCCCACAAAAATACAAATATTATCTCTGAATGCAGACAATTTTGTGGAAGGAAGCTGTTCATCTACTTAGCCACAGTGAGTGTAGAGTGTGTGTGCGTGTTTGTAAACGGCAAGTAATACATCACTGATCCAATCCAACTTCAGGCCATCTGTCTCTGCCATGAGAAATCATAGAGTAAGCAGTGATAAATCATTTCTCTGCTTGTGATCTCAGGCAACCGTCTTCCGACTCCGCAACCACATGTGACCACAGTCTTCTTTTTAATGCTGCTTTCCTCCTCTTTACTCTACCTTTATCTTTGTCCAAATTCACCAGCTCCTCACCCATTCTTCCTGTATTGGGTTTCATCTGGTGGATGAGGTCTAGCGTGTGTCCCCCAACCTGGGATTGGTCTGATCCCTGAGGCCCCTATGGACACCACATGGGGAGGATGACAGGGGACATGCGTGCTCCACTCTCTAATCAAGACCATGTGACACCCAAGGGGGGCCACAAAGAAACAGTGATATCATCCACAGCAGTCACCTCCCTGTTTGTTACTGGACAGATGCTGAGTTAATCTAAAGATCTATAGTTTGTTTAGGGTAATACAAAATCAAATTGTATTAGTCACACGCGCCTTACAGTGAAATGCTTACTTACAAGCCCCTGACCAACAAAGCAGTTTAACAATTACAAATAAGAATAATAAATAAAAAGTACAAGTAATTAAAGAGCAGCAGTAAAATAACATTAGCAAGACTATATACAGGGGCAGGGGTATGTGTCAATGTGCGATATTGTACAAAAATAGGCTAGGTATGAATGACACACACACACACACACACACACACACACACACACACACACACACACACACACACACACACACACACACACACACACACACACACACACAGAGGCTTTTATTGAACTGTACTGTACATCATAAATACCTGTGCCAGTGGGTTAGAGGGAGAGTTCTGCTGGGGAGAAGCAGCTGTGTGCCAGCTGTGATAAGCTTCATTGAAATGGAAAGGAGAGGGTGGGAGTTGTGGGCTGGGGGGCTACCTGGCCATGGGCAGTCTCCTCTCCATCTCCCTTGGCATGCATGGAATCCCTTTGTACACAACTACTTCATCTGCAGCCAGTAAAGCTGCCCTATCCCCGTTTTCCTCTCTCTCTCTCTCTCTCTCTCTCTCTCTCTCTCTCTCTCTCTCTCTCTCTCTCTCTCTCTCTCTCTCTCTCTCTCTCTCTCTCTCTCTCTCTCTCTCTCTCTCTCTCTCTCTCTCTCTCTCTCTCTCTCTCTCTCTCTCTCTCTCTCTCTCTCTCTCTCTCTCCCATCTAAAGCTTTCTGTGTTAAAACCTCCATTCCTGAGGCCAGTGATCAGAGTCAAACCGTTAATCGTGTGACCCTGTTGCTTTGGATTCTAGCGGTCCACACGTGCTGAACACTACTGTTCTGGCCTGGTGCACTGAGGCCAGTGAGAATTACAAACCAAAAGCCCAGCCCTACAAAATTATGTCTGCTGGATGGACTACAACACAATCACCATCTGTGCATTGCTGCATATGTGATGTGTTCACTCAAAATCCTAACACTCAGTCTCCATGTCCCTGCCGCCCTGCTGTCGCTCAAATCAATGACCACGTCGTGTACCAATTTCTCTGAAATGAGAGGCCCAAGACGAGCTACGGGCTACCAGCCTCCTTAGATATATTAGTACATGATGGATCTGGAATACACACACATAAAACAGCACATACAGATGCAATGTCAAACGAGGTCTCAACTGAATTGGTCAATTGTTGGTAATTATGAGATCTATATTTTACCCAAAAGTAATTTGGCTCCCGCTAGGGCAATTCAGGCCAGGGTAGAAGAACCCTGCATCGAACAGAGCCGTGCAGCCCAGACGGACATACCTTCAGGATGAAAAGCCTGGTCCTTTTTTACACTTTTTGTCCGGAAGTCAGTTACACTCAAAGACAAAGGCCCCTTCTGTCGCATTTCAAAATACTGGCCATGCTGAAAAACTGACTTTTTGAAAAGTCTACAGGACCATGTAGGAATCCCCGTCTCAGAGTCATTCTGTGGCCGTTTAGTCTGCTCGGTCGGGATATACTCCTGTTATTAAAGCTGGGGTTAGGGTTAATTCTGGCGTCGTTGGATTCCCATGTCTTCTAGCCACAACAGAGATGGCGTGCCAGAGAGGTGAAATACACTGCATGAACAATGGAGCGCTTTTGGGTTCCCCAGCCATGTTCATTCTGTGTGCTGTTCTAACAGTGTGGGTGTTAACAGAGGATGTGTTCAGGCCTCCACCTCCTTTTCTCTCCCTGCTGGCACATTACAGGCCCTCCCTCTGGGGGGTCCATTGGTATTGTTAATTGGTGTAATTGGGTCAGTTTTCTGGTGTAATGAACCAAGCCTCAGCCGTGTCAATCTCAATCATATGGTACATATGGTACATTGTAGACTGGTACTGTAGCCAAGCTGCTTGGGGAAATGTGTGATGTGTTGAATGATGTTGAATTAGCCATGCATTTGAATTGGACAACACTCCACATATGTTATGTGCAAGTCTACAGTAACACCACAGGTTTACAGTATTCTTCATGCTTGTTGGGGATTTACTAGAATTCCAATATACAGCTGATAAATATTCCAAAAAGTATCTAAAGAACATAAACTGATGTTTTGAAATATTGTCATGCAAGAAACAGTAAAGGTACAGAAAAGTACGTTGCGAACCCAGTTTTGGAATAAGCTTGTGTTTTGGAACATGCATTGCCTTTATCGATGGATCGGCTATGTGTTGAGGACCTGTGGTGCCTGGGTTAGGCCTCCGTCTCAACCAACACATTGGACAAGCTTTTAACCCCCCCAAGAAACGCTAAGCTATTATGCCATAGTGAGACTGAGAGTCACCACCATGCATTTGCATAATAACAACATAACAGGTATTTGGCGGAGCTGTTGTATGAAAATCAATACTTTTGTACTGAGACTTTCGGTGCATGCCTACATGGTGAATGCAACATGGACGGAATTGAGTTCAACTCCACTATTCTAACAACTTCAACTGCCAAAATGCTGTGGCAACAGGAACAACTAACAGCAGTATCTTTGCATCTTAGTCAGACCACAGTGTTACCCTAAAACACTTAGCTATAACCTTAGCCCAAATTGACGTAGAGGGCGGGACTGGGAGTGGCAAGAAAGCCTTCACTCTCAATCTGTCTCCAGTCACCACCCTAGGCAACATCAGGACCTCTCATCAGCTAACCCACCAAGTTACCCTGGTCCCACCCCCTGGCCCAGCTGCCCAGGTATCACTCAACACATCACAACTTTATCCCCCCTTCAATTTGGGTTTATTGCCGACCTGGAATGCTTGGTATGTCCACAGGCACACCCTTGCCTTCCACACACATAGGCCTGGACACTGGGAGCACAAGCCAGAGCTCGTTCAGCCTCTTCATCTTTCCACAGGAGTTGGGATGTGGTCTAGTCAGCTCAATGGCTGGCTGGCACCGCTTCAGACAGACATGGTCAGATAGAGTTTTACCAAGCTGCCGTCTCTCCCATCACGGAACCAACTAAAACCACAAGGCTGCCTGTGGATTCTAGCAGGTGGTGCCTCAAGGAGAAAATCAGATATCAGAGCTCCAAGTTTCCCATTCTCCCTGCTTCTCCAACCCCCTCATATCCCTCCTCTCTCACCTCTCCTTTCACCTCCTCACCCACATAGCTCTCCTTTGTCTAGGTTGGCACTCTGGAATTATGTTGCCTGATTGAAATATTCATGTAGGGCCAGTCCTGCCTGATGAAAAGGCCCACACACACACACACACACACACACGCACACACACACACACACACAGAGGCTTTTATTGAACTGTACTGTACATCATAAATACCTGTGCCAGTGGGTTAGAGGGAGAGTTCTGCTGGGGAGAAGCAGCTGTGTGCTGCTCTGTCTTCCCACCATGCTGATGCGAGTGGAAGTCAGCTGTAGCCACAGGGCAGAACTTGAGCCTGCAGGAGGATGCAGCCAGGGAAACTGTGTCAGGATCTGAGCAACCCCTGGAAATGTGGTCTAGCTTAGCGCAGCCTAGCGTTAGAGTGAGATAGCATAACCTAGTACTGGCATCATACTGGCCCATGGGACGTGACCCATGCAGCCATGCATAGCCCATGCAGCTCCCTGGGAGAGTCTAATTGTGCCAGGCCAAGTGGTGTTGAGATGATGGATTCTCCTCCACTCTGAAGACCCTCAACTTGGCTCACCTCCAACTGCTCTGCTTCGCGAGACTAGGTGGAGGTCCCCTTACATCCTGGCTGTCTCAAAGGGGATTTAAAAGACAAATATGTAGCCAGTAGATAGTCTAAATAACGATGAAGCTTGGTAGTTTACTATCCTAATAACAGTCTGTTTGGCTAAACAAAGGAGTCCTAAACCACACACTCTCTCTCTCTCCCTCTGTTTACTGTTTACTGCTGTATTAACTTCTTCGAGATAGGGGGCGCTCTTTAAATTTTTTGATAAAAAACGTTCCCGTTTTAAACAAGATATTTTGTCACGAAAAGATGCTCGACTATGCATGTAATTGACAGCTTTGGAAAGAAAAAAACTCTGACGTTTCCAAAACTGCAAAGATATTATCTGTGAGTGCCACAGAACTTATGCTACAGGCGAAACCAAGATGAAACTTCAAACAGGAAGTGAGCAACATTTTTGAGGCGCTGTTTTCCATTGTCTCCTTATATGGCTGTGAATGCGCAAGGAATGAGCCTACACTTTCTGTCGTTTCCCCAAGGTGTTTGCAGCATTGTGACTGAATTTTCAGGTTTTTTTGGTAGCCAAACGTGATGAACAAAACGGAGCGATTTGTCCTACACAAATAATATTTTTGGAAAAACTGAACATTTGCTATCTAACTGAGAGTCTCCTCATTGAAAACATCTGAAGTTCTTCAAAGGTAAATGATTTTATTTGAATGCTTTTCTTGTTTTTGTGAAAATGTTGCATGCTGAATGCCAGGCTTAATGCTATGCTAGGCTATCAATACTCTTACACAAATGCTTGTTTAGCTATGGTTCAAAAGCATATTTTGAAAATCTGAGATGACAGTGTTGTTAACCTGTTGCGACGACCAAACCCGGATCCGGGATTCTATTTATAGACCTAAGCTCATTACCATAACGCAACGTTAACTATTCATGAAAATCGCAAATGAAATGAAATAAATATGCTATCTCTCAAGCTTAGCCTTTTGTTAACAACACTGTCATCTCAGATTTTCAAAATATGCTTTTCAACCATAGGAAAACAATCATTTGTGTAACAGTAGCTAGCTAGCGTAGCATTTAGCGTTAGCATTAGCGTTAGCATTTAGCAAGCAACTATCACAAAAACAAGTAAAGCCTTCAAATAAAATAACTTACCTTTGAAGAACTTCTGATGTTTTCAATGAGGAGACTCTCAGTTAGATAGCAGATGCTCAGTTTTTCCAAAAAGATTCTTTGTGTATTAGAAATAGCTCCGTTTTGTACATCACATTTGGCTACCAAAAAAAAAAAAAAAAAAAAAAAAAAAAAACGAAAATTCAGCCCTCAAAACGCAAACTTTTTTCCAAATGAACTCCATAATATCGACTGAAACATGGCAAACGTGGTTTAGAATCAATCCTCAAGGTGTTTTTCCACATATCTCTTCGATGATATATCCTTCGTGGAAGCCTGGTTTCTCCTTGCTCTCAAATGGAAAAATAAGTGCACCTGGCTTTGCGCTCCAATTTCGACGCAGGGACACCAGGCGGACACTTGGAAAATGTAGTCTCTTATGGTCAATCTTCCAATGATATGCCTACAAATACGTCACAATGCTGCCAACACGTTGGGGAAACGACAGAAAGTGTAGGCTCATTCCTTGCGCAATCACAGCCATATAAGGAGACAATGGAAAACAGAGCTTCAGAGATTCTGCTCATTTCCTGGTTGACGTATCATCTTGGTTTCGCCTGTAGAATGAGTTCTGGGGCACTTACAGACAATATCTTTGCAGATTCTGAAACTTCAGAGTGTTTTCTTTCCAAAACGGTCAATAATATGCATAGTCGAGCATCTTTTCGTGACAAAATATTGCGCTTAAAACGGGAACGTTTTTTATCCAAAAATGAAATAGCGCCCCTAGAGATCCAAGAGGTTAACAAAAGGCTAAGATTGAGAGCAAATATATTTATTTTATTTAATTTGCGATTTTCATGAATAGTTAACGTTGCGTTATGGTAATGAGCTTGAGGCTATAAATAGGATCCCGGATACGGGATTGCTCGTCGCAACAGGTTAAACAGGAAACGCCCATGCTCAGGTCTGTTCAATGCTGGTCCGACCAATCTGATTCCACGCTTCAAGATGGCTTCGATCACGTGGACTGGGATATGTTCCGGATAGCCTCAGACAACAACATTGATGTATACGCGGATTCGGTGAGCGAGTTTATTAGCAAGTGCATCGGTGATGTTGTACCCACGGTGACTATTAAAACTTTCCCCAACCAGAAACTGTGGATTGATGGCAGCATTCGCGCAAAACTGAAAGCGCAAACCACTGCTTTTAACCTGTTAAGCCTATAGGGGCGCTATTTCATTATTGGATAAAAAAAACGTGCCCGTTTTAAGCTCAATATTTTGTCACGAAAAGATGCTCGACTATGCATAGAATTGACAGCTTTGGAAAGAACACAGTCTAACGTTTCCAAAACTGCAAAGATTTTATCTGTGAGTGCCACATAACTCATTCTACAGGCGAAACCAAGATGAAACGTCAAACAGGAAATGAACAGAATCTCTGAAGCTCTGTTTTCAAATGTCTCCTTATATGGCTGTGAATGCAGCAGGAACGACCATGTGCTTTCTGTGGTTTCTTCAAGATGTCTGCAGCATTGTGACGTATTTGTAGGCATATCATTGGAAGATTGGCCATAAGAGACTACATTTTCCAGGGGTCCGCCCGGTGGCCTTTGTCTAAATTTGTGCGTAATCTCCAGTTGCGGTCATTTTGTCCTGGGATTCAGAACGGAACGCACACTTCCACAAAGGATATATCATCGAAGAGATATGTGAAAAACACCTTGAGGATTGGTTCTAAACAACGTTTGCCATGTTTCAGTCGATATTATGGAGTTAATTTGGAAAAATGTTTGGCGTAATTGATGACTGGATTTTCGTTTTTTTTTCGTAGCCAAACGTGACGCACCAAACGGAGCGATTTCTCCTAAACAAATAATCTTTCAGGAAAAACTGAACATTTGCTATCTAACAGAGTCTCCTCATTGAAAACATCTGAAGTTCTTCAAAGGTAAATGATTATTTGAATGCTTTTCTGGTTTTTGTGAAAGTGTTGCCTGCTAAATGCTAACGATAATGCTAACGCTAAATGCTACGCTAGCTAGCTACTGTTACACAAATGATTGTGTTCCTATGGTTGAGAAGCATATTTAGAAAATCTGAGATGACAGTGTTGTTAACAAAAGGCTAAGCTTGAGAGCTAGCATATTTATTTCATTTCATTTGCGATTTTCATGAATAGTTAACGTTGCGTAATGGTAATGAGCTTGAGTCTGTATTCACGATACCGGATCCGGGATGGGTAGATCAGAGAGGTTAATCAGGGCAAGGCATCTGGAAACATGACTGAATACAAACAGTGTAGCTATTCCCTCAGCAAGGCAATCAAACAAGCTAAACGTCAGTATAGATACAAAGTAGAGTCGCAATTCAACAGCTCAAACACGAGACGTGTGTGGCAGGATCTACAGTCAATCATGGATTACAAAAAGAAAACCAGCCCCGTCGCGGACACCGATGTCTTGCTCCCAGACACACTAAACAACTTCTTTGCACTTTTTGAGGACAATACAGTGCCACTGACACAGCCCACTACCAAAACCTCTCTCCTTCACCTCAGCCAACGTGAGTAAACATTTAAACGTGTTAATCTTTGCAAGGATGCCGGCATCCCTAGCCGCATCCTCAGAGCATGCACAGACCAGCTGGCTGGTGTGTTTAAGGACATATTCAATCAATCCCTATCCCAGTCTGCTGTTCCCACATGCTTCAAGAGGACCACCATTGTTCCTGTTCCCAAGAAAGCTTAAGGTAACTGAGCTAAACGACTATCGCCCCATAGCACTCACTTCCATCATCATGAAGTGCTTTGAGAGATCATATCACCTCC
The DNA here is from genome assembly GCF_045791955.1 of Oncorhynchus clarkii lewisi. Taxonomy (NCBI): domain Eukaryota; kingdom Metazoa; phylum Chordata; class Actinopteri; order Salmoniformes; family Salmonidae; genus Oncorhynchus; species Oncorhynchus clarkii. Next base: position 16,957,009 of record NC_092150.1, on the reverse strand, counting down.
ACCCTACCTGACATCCTAGACCCATTCCAATTTGCTTACCGCCCCAATAGATCCACAGTAGACGCAGTCACAATCATACTGCACACTGCCCTAACCCATCTGGACAAGAGAAATACCTATGTAAGAACGCTGTTCATCGACTACAGCTCAACATTTAACACCATAGTACCCTCCAAACTCGTCATTAAGCTCTAGACCCTGGGTCTCGACCCCGCCCTGTGCAACTGGGTCCTGGACTTTCTGACGGGCCGACCCCAGGTGGTGAGGGTAGGAAACAACATCTCCACCCCGCTGATCCTCAACACTGGGGCCCCACAAGGGTGCGTCCTCAGCCCTCTCCTGTACTCCCTGTTCACCCATGACTGTGTGGCCATGCATGCCTCCAACTCAATCATCAAGTTTGCAGATGACACTACAGTGGTAGGCTTGATTACCAACAACGACGAGACGGCCTACAGGGAGGAGGTGGCTACTGGCTCGGCCGTGAGCTTTACAGCGCCCCTGCTCCTTACTCGCCACTTCCCGGGGCCGAGGATTTAGTATCTGCTGCATCATGTCCCCCTGCGGGGAGGGGACACGGGGCCCCTTGCCCCCGTGAGAAGTGACAGCCATGTGAACTACTAGCGCTCACAGTCTCACGTCAGAATTAGACAATCATGGGGCCTCCTAAGTGGCGCAGTGGTCTAAGGCACTGCATCGCAGTGCTAAAGGGTTTACTACAGGCCTGAATTTGATTCCAAGCTGTCTCACAACTGGCCCTGATTGGAAGTCCCATAGGGCAGAGCACAATTGGCCCAACATCGTCCGGGTTAGGAAAGGGTTTGAGAAACATGGATGAACGTCTAATTATTTTTATTTAAAAAAATTATATTTTGATCTTGTCTCATCGCTGCAACTCCCCAATGGGCTCGGGAGGTGAAGGTTGGCTTTACTTGGCTCGTTGCGCTCTAGCAACTAGTCAGTTGAACAGTGTTTTCCTCTGACACATTGGTGCGGCTAGCTTCCGGGTTAAACAGGCGGGTGTTAAGAAGTTTGTTGGATCATGTTTCGGAGGACGCATGACTCAACCTTCACCTCCCGAGCCCGTTGGGGAGTTGCAGCGATGAGACAAGATCGAAATTGAATTTTCTTTAAATAAAAATAATTAGACGTTCATCCATGTTTCTCAAATTTCTAAGTTCTTCCAAATGTAGCATTGTCTAAGGTTAAATATAGGCATTAACTGCTTAAGATAAGGGTTAAGGTTGGGATAGGCTTAAAACAAAAATATCTTAAACAACTTTCTCTCACTGGATTGCAAGTTGCAACCTTGAATCAGAGGCAGATGCCTACGTCCATCTACCATCCCCGTCCACAACAACCTAGCAAAACCCAAACCTACTTGAAGGTAACAACGCTCACTGTTGCCCGAGTGGCCGGTTTCCACATCATCTACCAACATCCTAAGACATGGATGGATGTCGATTACTGACAGGTATCATGGGTGACCTAGCTGATGTGAAACCCTGGTGAGAGCCCAAGAGGCCAAAACACCATGATTGTGTTCACTCCAGAAAAATAATCAGCTTATTCTTTGTGATCTTGTGTAAAGTAGGAGCAGATTCTGAGCTGGACACTACTTCAACACTACTATCAGAGTTCCATCTTCAAGGAACTGCTGGAAGATAACCAAACCTCCAGAACTTAATTACTGTGCCGTATTACTGTGTTTGTGTGCGTGTGCGTGCGTTCTTTTGCATGTGTGTGTGTGTCTGTGCATATATGTGCATGCCTGAGTGAGGTGTGGAGACAGTGTCCTCACACAACCTCTGTGCCTAAGGCGGTGCAGTGCCTTCTCTTTGCCTGCTGACTCTGAAAACTGCCACTTCAACGGAATTACCCAAGCCTGTCATTACGTAGCATGGCATGAGCATGCTGTTTAGCCATTAGGAGAAGAGCTCAGTGTGTGTGTATGAGACTCCATGGACCCAGGACACAGAGTTCAGCATCCATCTAAAACAGGCAAAACACAAGTCATTTCCTCTTACCATTCCCATTTCATGCATTGACAAAATCACACATGCAGCCTTGAGCAACAGGCAGCCCTTTGGGTTCAGCCTTTACTACAGCACAGGAGATGTGGGCATATATCAAAACTATGGACGGACACACTTGTGACGCAACCAGGTCAAGAGAGGCAGGGGGCTGGTGGCTGAATTACAGGCTGGGTAGAAGGACCTCTACCACTTCATTAGATGGCGGTGACTGCATTTAGCTGGCATTTCCCCCTCACACGTCCAGAGAAGCCACATGACTGCCTCGCCTGGTTCACCAACTACTTCTCTGACAGAGTTCAGTGTGTGAAATCGGAGGGCCTGTTGTCCGGACTTCTGGCAGTCTCTATGGGGGTGCCACAGGGTTCAATCCTCGGGCCGACTCTTTTCTCTGTATACATCAATGATGTTGCTCTTGCTGCTGGTAATTCTCTGATCCACCTCTACGCAGACAACACCATTCTGTGTACTTCTGGCCCCTCTTTGGACACTGTGTTAATTAACTAACCTCCAGATGAGCTTCAATGCCATACAACTCTCCTTCCGAGGCCTCCAGCGGCTCTTAAATGCAAGCAAAACTAAATGCATGCTCTTCAACCGATTGCTGACAACACACCTACCCACCCGTCAAGTATCACTACTCTGGACGGTTCTGACTTAGAATATGTGGACAACTACATATACCTAGGTGTCCTTCTAGACACATCTCCAATCTAAAATTAAATCTAGAATCAACTTCCTATTTCGCAACAAAGCATCCTTCACTCATGCTGCCAAACATACCCTCGTAAATCTGACTATCCTACCGATCCTTGACTTAGGCGATGTCATTTACAAAATAGCCTCCAACACTCTACTCAGCAAATTGGATGCAGTCTATTACAGTGCCATCCGTCACCAAAGCCCCATATACTACCCACCACTGCTACCTGTATGCTCTCGTTGGCTGGCCCTTGCTTCATATCCGTCGCCAAACCCACTGGATCCAGGTCATCTATAAGTCATTGCTTGGTAAAGCCCCGCCTTATCTCAGCTCACTGGTCACCATAGCAGCACCCACCCGCAGCACTCGCTCCAGCAGTTATATTTCACTGGTCACACCAAAGCCAATTCCTCCTTCAGCCGCCTTTCCTTCCAGTTCTCTGCTGCCAATGACTGGAACGAACTGCAAAAATCACTGAAGCTGGAGACTCATATCTCCCTCACTAGTTTTAAGCACCAGCTGTCAGAGCAGCTCACAGATCACTGCACCTGTACATAGCCTATCTGTAAATAGTCCATCCAACTACCTCATCACCATATTGTTATTTATTTAGCTCCTTTGCACCCCATCTTCTGCACATCTATCACCCCAGTGTTTAATTTGCCATACTGTAATTATTTTGCCCTTATCCTACTTCATTTGCACACACTGTATACACTGTGTATTCATAGCTCCACAATGAAATAGGGTGCAGGCCAGGCAGCAGGCTGTTAGCCAGCCTGCCAGCATAGTGGAGTCTGCCACTAGCACAGTCAGTGTAGTCAGCTCAGCTATCACCATTGAGACCGTGTCTGTGCCTCGACCTAGGTTGGGCAAAACTAAACATGGCGGTGTTCGCCTTAGCAATCTCACTAGGATAAAGACCACCTCCATTCCTGTCATTATTGAAAGAGATCATGATACCTCACATCTCAAAATAGGGCTACTTAATGTTAGATCCCTTACTTCAAAGGCAATTATAGTCAATGAACTAATCACTGATCATAATCTTGATGTGATTGGCCTGCCTGAAACATTGCTTAAGCCTGATGAATTTACTGTGTTAAATGAGGCCTCACCTCCTGGCTACACTAGTGACCATATCCCCTGTGCATCCCGCAAAGGCGGAGGTGTTGCTAACATTTACGATAGCAAATTTCAATTTACAAAAAAAAAAAAGATGACTTTTTCGTCTTTTGAGCTTCTAGTCATGAAATATATGCAGCCTACTCAGTCACTTTTTATAGCTACTGTTTACAGGCCTCCTGGGCCATATACAGCGTTCCTCACTGAGTTCCCTGAATTCCTATCGGACCTTGTAGTCATAGCAGATAATATTCTAATCTTTGGTGACTTTAATATTCACATGGAAAAGTCCACAGACCCACTCCAAAAGGCTTTCGGCGCCATCATCGACTCAGTGGGTTTTGTCCAACATGTCTCTGGACCCACTCACTGTCACAGTCATACAATTAATCTTAATGGTTGTACAGTCGTCTCAAATAAAACTGTGAAGGACCTCGGCGTTACTCTGGACCCTGATCTCTCTTTTGAAGAACATATCAAGACCATTTCAAGGACCGCTTTTTTCCATCTACGTAACATTGCAAAAATCAGAAACTGTCCAAAAATGATGCAGAAAAATTAATCCATGCTTTGTCACTTCTAGGTTAGACTACTGCAATGCTCTACTTTCCGGCTACCCGGATAAAGCACTAAATAAACTTCAGTTAGTGCTAAATACGGCTGCTAGAATCCTGACTAGAACCCAAAAATTTGATCATATTACTCCAGTGCTAGCCTCTCTACACTGGCTTCCTGTCAAAGCAAGGGCTGATTTCAAGGTTTTACTGCTAACCTACAAAGCATTACATGGGCTTGCTCCTACCTATCTCTCTGATTTGGTCCTGCCGTACATACCTACACGTACGCTACGGTCACAAGACGCAGGCCTCCTAATTGTCCCTAGAATTTCTAAGCAAACAGCTGGAGGCAGGGCTTTCTCCTATAGAGCTCCATTTTTATGGAACGGTCTGCCTACCCATGTCAGAGACGCAAACTCGGTCTCAACCTTCAAGTCTCTACTGAAGACTCATCTCTTCAGTGGGTCATATGATTGAGTGTAGTCTGGCCCAGGAGTGGGAAGGTGAACGGAAAGGCTCTGGAGCAACGAACCGCCCTTGCTGTCTCTGCCTGGCCGGTTCCCCTCTTTCCACTGGGATTCTCTGCCTCTAACCCAATTACAGGGGCTGAGTCACTGGCTTACTGGGGCTCTCTCATGCCGTCCCTGGAGGGGGTGCGTCACCTGAGTGGGTTGATTCACTGATGTGGTCATCCTGTCTGGGTTGCCCCCCCCCTTGGGTTGTGCCGTGGCGGAGAACTTTGTGGGCTATACTCAGCCTTGTCTCAGGATGGTAAGTTGGTGGTTGAAGATATCCCTCTAGTGGTGTGGGGGCTGTGCTTTGGCAAAGTGGGTGGGGTTATATCCTTCCTGTTTGGCCCTGTCCGGGGGTGTCCACGGATGGGGCCACAGTGTCTCCTGACCCATCCTGTCTCAGCCAGTATTTATGCTGCAGTAGTTTATGTGTCGGGGGGCTAGGGTCAGTTTGTTATATCTGGAGTACTTCTCCTGTCCTATTCGGTGTCCTGTGTGAATCTAAGTGTGCGTTCTCTAATTCTCTCCTTCTCTCTTTCTTTCTCTCTCTCGGAGGACCTGAGCCCTAGGACCATGCCCCAGGACTACCTGACATGATGACTCCTTGCTGTCCCCAGTCCACCTGGCCGTGCTGCTGCTCCAGTTTCAACTGTTCTGCCTTATTATTATTCGACCATGCTGGTCATTTATGAACATTTGAACATCTTGGCCATGTTCTGTTATAATCTCCACCCGGCACAGCCAGAAGAGGACTGGCCATCCCACATATGCTCTCTCTAATTCTCTCTTTCTTTCTCTCTCTCGGAGGACCTGAGCCCTAGGACCATGCCCCAGGAATACCTGACATGATGACTCCTTGCTGTCCCCAGTCCACCTGACTGTGCTGCTGCTCCAGTTTCAACTGTTCTGCCTTATTATTATTCGACCATGCTGGTCATTTATGAACATTTGAACATCTTGGCCATGTTCTGTTATAATCTCCACCCGGCACAGCCAGAAGAGGACTGGCCACCCCACATAGCCTGGTTCCTCTCTAGGTTTCTTCCTAGGTTTTGGCCTTTCTAGGGAGTTTTTCCTAGCCACCGTGCTTCTACACCTGCATTGCTTGCTGTTTGGGGTTTTAGGCTGGGTTTCTGTACAGCACTTTGAGATATCAGCTGATGTACGAAGGGCTATATAAATAAATTTGATTTGATTTAAATTTGATTTGTATATACACTTTCTCTATTGTATTATTGACTGTACGTTTGTTTATTCCATGTGTAACTCTGTGTGGTTGTTTGTGTCGCACTGCTTTGCTTTATCTTGGCCAGGTCACAATTGTAAATAAGAACTTGTTCTCAACTTGCCTACCTGGTTAAATAAAGGTGAAATAAATCAAAATAAATAAAACATCAGACATGGCGTTTAGGTCCAGGGTAAACACATCCATCACATGGGCCTGGAGGTTTCAGCCAGCCTCTCCTCATTGATAACTACATTTACTGTAATGACCAACATAAAGAAACATTGTCTAGAGGCCCTATTCCATCACAAGCAATAACCGAGTCTCCAGGTGACAATAAAAACAACATTATTTTCACTTGTTTCTGTGAGACTGGTTTAAGTGGAGTTTTAGTTTGTTTCAAGGTTTAAACATTCTCTTAAAACCTTGAGAAGAATGTTGTTTTTGACTTTCCTTGGAAACAATAGAACAGCTATTTGAATCTCTGAGAAAATACAATAACAGTAGGCTCGGCCCTGTCACAGATGTAGGCTCGGCCCTAAACTATGTGATCTCTGTCACCTGGGGCTGCATGGCAAATGGCCCAGGAACACAAGGCAGACACAAACGACAATGATTTAACGGCCAGTACGCCCTCCCACCCTCTGAGGGGACAAAATCTATCTCTCTCTCTCTCTCTCTCTCTCTCTCTCTCTCTCTCTCTCTCTCTCTCTCTCTCTCTCTCTCTCTCTCTCTCTCTCTCTCTCTCTCTCTCTCTCTCTCTCTCTCTCTCTCTCTCAAATGTGTGATGAATAATACTATTGCAGCCATATTTGGTATCTATTTTAAACTTCTACCCTGAAGAGGACTCCGATGCCAACTATATGGATGTATCTCTGTGGTAACTTGTATCTTTACAGGATTTTACATTGGTCTCACACAAGCCTTTAGATGCTGTGACATCCTGTGGAGATGGTGAGATGAGATGGGCCTGGGTGATCAGGTGACTGTAAACTTGGTATCGATTCATTGGTCAATGGTGGTTGGTTTTGGTTTGAAAGAGTTACACCTTCGAATGTTAGAATTGGAAGGAAATGCCTTTGTTCTGTCTCTTCTCCTGGATCCTGCCCATGGAATATGGTTGTGCTTCTGTGCTTTTGTTGGAAATGCTTGTGAGCTACCCAAGTCCATGGCCTGAGTAGGTCTGATTAGTTCATGATTTGGCTTGTAACTTAAGAAATTAGAGCAAGCTCTTAAATTTCCCCATCTGAGATGGACTTAGCTAGTAAGGTGAAATACCATGGCAGAAAAGCGTGCAAGGCCTAGATTAATTAGTGCAATATCTGCAGCAAAGCAGGACAAATTTGCCACACACTTCATTTGATTTTACTACCTTGTGTCTCAAAAGTTGTTTAAAAGAGTTTACCATCGTCAAGGGAAATCTTTACACCTTTACTGAATATCTGTAGTCAGTGATTTTACTTTTACTTGGGGTGATGGTTGCCTTTGCCAAGATTTCACTGTTGCTAGGGTGGATAAATCCTCTTTAACGACACAAGAATAGTAGAACTGATAGCATACTGTGCTTTTGAATGAGCTGAGTATGTTTAAGTGTGCAAGTCTATTTTAGTTTCTATGCACAATGCACCCTGTGCAGTATGTAATGGTAGTCAGCTAATAATGTACAGATGTAGGATCTTAATTTGATCACCCTGTTGCAAGAGAACTTTCCTGCAATACAGGAAATGTAAAACGTATACTTCAGTTTATAATTTCCGCTTTGAAATTGCAGACTTTCCTTTATGAAAAATGTATCAACCCCCACAAAAATCTCCATTAATTATAATCCACATAATCATTTACATTTCCTGTTGCTGCAGCATTATTTTCCAGATGTAGCCAACTGGCTCAAATGAAGATCCTACATCTGTATGGTTAATCTGTTTGCCAGTCCGTCTGTCTGTTCTGTAACATGTGGGTGGCATGTACACTACATGTTACAGAGAGTGGCGGAGGTCGTGTGAAGGTAGGTGATGCAGCAGCGACTCAGTCAGTCGGTGAGTAAGAGGAGACAGAAGAAGTGCTGGGAAAGAAAAGAGTTCCACCCTTGAGGCCAGGGCCAGGCAACCCCACAGCAGACACCCACACACCCGTCTGGACAAACAGCTGTCGCGGATGTCTGGAGAGAGAAAGAGAGCCGGGTAGAGAGACAGAGAGAAAGAGAGAGAGCGAGAGCGAGGGAGGGAGAAAGACAGAGAAATAAATAGTGAGAGAGAAGGTGAGAGAGATAGAGAGAGGGAAAACGAGAGCGAGAGAGAGAAAAAGAGAATGTGAGAGAGGGAGCCATCTATCCCCTGACAGAGCGGCTCCAGAGACAGGCCCCAGCCTGGGGGAAGAGAGCAATAAATCGTGGTCCTAAGACCCATACGGGTTTGTTCAGGTGGCCCTCTCCATCACCTTATGGTTCCTCCTGCCTGTCTGCAACCTCGGCTCCAGACCGGATCTAGACACATTGCTCCAAACAATAAAAACCTCTCCTATACAAAACGTGTCCGACCAACGGAATGAATTGCTTGTTTTAAGAGGTTTCCTCCTATCTGCAGGGGAGTGGAAGTGAAGTGAAGTGACATCTGTTTGGAAATATTTGCTCATTTAGTGTTTCTAAGCAGAAGTTTGGGTTTTGAGGATTCTTATTGGTTCTGTTATGGTTTTATCCGGTTTACCTTGATGAACTTGGTCGTCTGTTGAGCGTGTTGAGTTCAAGTGGAGATTTTTCAATGCATGACATTGGATCCAGAGACTAGCCCGCCTATGGCTCTCATCCACAGGCTCTGACCTAGAACCAAGACTGACCTTTGACCTAGTGGGCAGACTGACAGAGACAGACAATCCTGAGAAAGAGAGACATGGGGGATACGGAATGCGCAAATGGCGAAAACAGACATACTGTAAGTCTACAACCGTACACATATGTACTGTACATATAACAATAGTGCTTTATGTGAATTCAGGTTTATAATCTTTAAGAAGCTATATATAATTAACATAATAATAAAAAAACACATTATAATCTGTCAGTTTAAGCTAAAGCTATGTGGTTTTGTGCATAGGCTGTATCTCAATCAGTGGCAGAGCTACTGCGCTCTTTGTCTTCTCACGAAAACGTTGAAAACGTCTGCAGCTTCCGAACAGTTTGGCCTACTACTCTATGGAAAGATGAGAGTGCCAACTTCTGTCTGTAGCGTCCGAACAGTGCGGGCTACAAATTCATATGAACACAATGGTGTTTTCTGTTTTGCTCTATGACCCCCACAACTTTCACATAACTTGGCTGAAAGTAACTGATACCGGTTTAAATAATGAACATAAGTAACGGAGGTAGTTTTGTTCCCCAAAAAAGGGGGGTTAAATATACATCCAAACAACTACAACATTTTCTGAGGTTTCATATATCTCCTAGATCAGTGGTTCCCAACCAGGGGTACTAGAACCCCTGGGGGTACTTGTCCATTCCACAGGTGGTACTTGAGAAGACTCATGAGACCACAGACCTACTGATAAAATGTACATGAGGGGGTAACTTCAGGGGTACTCCGGGCAGAGCAAAATTCATTTGGTGGTACGGTAAATGAAAAAAGTTGGGAACCACTGTCCTAGATATAGGAAAGACACTTCAAAACCTCATTCCTTAATCATTTTTTTCTGCCTGTTTTCCCACTTATGAATGTGTATTGATTCATGATGGCGCCAGAGGGGATGGCTGCCGTCTTATCGGCTCTTAACTAACCATTCTACCTCAATTACCTCGACACCGGTAGCCCCTGTACATAGCCCCGCTACTGTTATTTACTGCTGCTCTTTAATTATTTGTTATTCTTATCTTTCAAAATACCCCCTTATTTGTAAGTAATCATTTCACTGTAAGGTCTACTGTATTCGACGCATGTCACCATTTTGGGGGATTTGATTTGATTTGTTAAATGCATTTCTATGGGCTAAAGCCCAAATTAAATATTTTATTTTATATATACTGAACAAAAATATTAACACAACATGTAAAATGTTGGTCCCATGTTTCATGAGCTGAAATAAAAGATCCTAGATATGTTCCATCTGTACAAAGCTTATTTTGTGCACACATTTGTTTACATGCCTGTTAGTGAGCATTTCACCTTTGCCAAGACAACCCATCCACTTGACAGGTGTGGCATATCAAGAAGCTGATTATTACACAGGTGAGCCTTGTGCTGTGGACAATAAAAAACCACCCTAAAATGTGCAGTTTTGTCACACAACACAATACCACAGATGTCTCAAGTTTTGAGGGAGCACGCAATTGACATGCTGACTGCAAAAATGTCCACCAGAGCTGTTGCCAGAGCTGTCCCACTCCTCTTTATTAATGGCTGTGAAAAGTTGCTGGATATTGACGGGAACTGGAACACTGCCCCATGACGCAAGGATCTGTACACAATTCCCGGAAGCTGAAAATGGCCCAGTTCTTCCATGGCCAGCATACTCAGCAGACATGTCACCCATAGAGCATGTTTGGGATGCTCTGGACGACAGCGTGTTCCAGTTCCCGCCAATATCCAGAAACTTCGCACAGCCTTTGAAGAGGAGTGGGACAACATTCTAGTAGGCCACAATCAACAGCCTGATCAACTATATGCATAGGATATGTGTCACGCTGCATGGGGAAAATGGTGGTCACACCTTTTTTTAAGGTATCTGATTTCCTTATATAAACTATGAGTCAGTAAAATCTTTGAAATTGTTGCGTGTTGCATTCATATTTTTGTTCATATAAATAAACGTCCTCTCACTGTCAACTGTGTTTATTTTCAGCAAACTTAACGTGTAAATATTTGTATGAATGTAACAAGATTCAACAACTAAGACATAAACTTAACAAGTTCCAAAGACATGTGACTAACAGAAATGGAATAATGTGTCCCTGAACAAAGGGGCGTCAAAATCAAAAGTAACAGTCAGAATCTGGTGTGGCCACAAGCTAAATTAAGTACTGCAGTGCATCTCCTCCTCATGGACTGCACCAGATTTGCAAGATCTTGTTGTGAGTTGTTACCCCACTCTTCCACCAAGGCACCTGCAAGTTCCCAGACATTTCTGGGGGGAATGGCCCTAGCCCTCACCCTCCAATCCAACAGGTCCCAGACGTGCTCAATGGGATTGAGATCCGGGCTCTTCGCTGGCCATGGCAGAACACTGCCATTTCTGCCTTGCAGGATCACGCACAGAACAAGCAGTATGGCTGGTGGCATTGTCATGCTGGGGGGTCATGTCAGGATGAGCCTTCAGGAAGGGTACCACATGAGGGAGGAGGATGTCTTCCCTGTAACGCACAGCGTTGAGATTGCCTGCAATGACAACAAGCTCAGTCCGATGATGCTGTGACACACCGCCCCAGACCATGACAGACTCTCCACCTCCAAATCGATCCCGCTCCAGAGTACAGGCCTCGGTGTAACGCTCATTCCTTTGACAATAAGCACGAATCCGACCATCACCCCTGGTGACACAAAACCACGACTCGTCAGTGAAGAGCACTTTTTGCAGGCCTGTCTGGTTCAGTGACGGTGGGTTTGTGCCCATAGGCGAAGTCGTTGCCGGTGATGTCTGGTGAGGACCTGCTTTACAACAGGCCTACAAGCCCTCAGTTCATCCTCTCTCTGCCTATTATGGACAGTCTGAGCACTGATGGAGGGATTGTGCATTCCTGGTGGAACTCGGGCAGTTGTTGCCATCCTGTACCTGTCCCGCAGGTGTTGTTACATGTGGTCTGCCACTCCAAGGATGATCAGCTGTTCGTCCTGTCTCCCTGTAGCGCTGTCTAAGGTGTCTCACAGTACGGACATTGCAATTTATTGCCCTGGCCACATCTGCAGTCCTCATGCCTCCTTGCAGCATGCCTAAGGCACGTTCACGCAGATGAGCAGGGACCCTGGGCATCTTTCTTTTGATGTTTTTCAGAGTCAGTAGAAAGGCCTCTTTAGTGTCCTAAGTTTTCATAACTGTGACCTTAATTGCCTACCGTCCTGTAAGCTGTTAGTGTCTTAATGACCACAGGTGCATGTTCATTAATTGCTTATGGTTCATTGAACAAGCATGGGAAACAGTGTTAAACCCTTTACAGTGAAGATCTGTGAAGTTATTTGGATTTTTACGAATTATCTTTGAAAGACTGGGTCCTGAAAAAGGGAAGTTTCTTTTTTTGCTGAGTTTATATATATTTTTTATATCTACAAGGGTCCCCACGCACATTGTTATATGTACATAAGGGTGTCAGGTAGCATAGTGATTAGAGCATTGGGCCAGTATCCGAAGGTTGCTAGTCTGAATTCCTGAGCCGACAAGGTGAAAAATCTGTTGATGTGCCCTTGTGCAAGGCACTTAACCCCAATTGATTCAGGTTACATTTCCAATTCACACATGCATTTAATACCGACTTGTATATGTGTGAAACTGGACAAATATAAGCACCCACCTAATTTTTACTATTACAAACACACACACACACACACGCACACACACACACACACACACACACACACACACACACACACACACACACACACACACACACACGCACACACACACGCACACACACACACGCACAGTGGAGCCAACACACACATAAAACATTCAACATAATCCCAGTACAGATCCGTGTACATACTTTTTCACTTTGTCTCAAGCGTTGGTGCAGGATCCATTTGTCCTCTTCCTGTGGTTTGACTGTGTGACTGGGGATTTAGTTTTGAAAACCTCCAAAGGGAGGTCACTGTTTTGCTGAATTTGAAACATTTGAAGTATCCTAGGCCCCCATCTCTGTTCCATATTAGAGAAATGGCCCATTAATTTGGACCTGTCAGAGTGTATAATGAGTCTCAGGCCGGCTCTGCTTACTACTCTCTCCCTCTCAAACTAGGTCATCATCCAAACACACCCAACCCTTGATCTCATTATGTCATTTAGACACTCTCTCTCTCGCTCTGGGGTCCACAAAGGTAGATCTTTACCAGCATCTGATCAGACAAAGCTGGACTGTGACAGTCTCTCTTTCCCTGAAGAAGCCTGTTTGCAGATGTGGGAATTAGAAAACACATGAGAGACAGACAGTGTTATTCATATGGGACTTTTTTAGCTGGTGGACAGAGAGCTGTTGTGAAGTGAATCATTATACTAATAGATAGGACATTACAATGGACTGGTGCTTAGTACTCTACTTCCCATGGATTTCATTGGCCAACGTGATGCAGATCGATGGCTATTGGTCGGGGACAGAACAAAGGAAGTTCAGAAGTTTCTGAATGTTCAGGAACAAGGACAAATACAGTACTGAGGACTTCAGAAGGGATACTGCAGACTTGGTCCAGTAGAGTTGAAAGGAGATCTTATATAGCAATATATCCAAGCTATCGTAAGAAATCAAATCAAATGTATTTATATATCCCTTCTTACATCAGCTGATATCAGCTGATAAGAACTGTCGACCCTCAAAAACCTGGGGCATTGACAGTTGGTGACAATTTGCCATATACTGTAACCTCCTTCCAACACTGTGTTGATTTATAGACATTAGCTGTTGATAGCCCCTTTGTCTGTAAACTTCTTAATCCTTGTGGCACTTAGATTTGACTCATATTACATATAGTTCAGTTAAATGGGTGTTTTGTGAACTGAAAATGGGCCCAATTTGAAACAGACCCCCTCATTTTCAGTCTGGTCCACTTAAGGTAATTGAATTTGACTCCAGCATTTTTCTCCTGCATTAGTTCTCTCCAGCCACTAAACCATTCTCTGGCCAGACACATTCCACCTGAGTAGAAAATAAGGTACGTCAACTGACTGTTTTCTCAGTTGGCCAATAAAAAATCTCTAAAACACACATGCACACAAGCAATCACACACATACACACAAACACACACACACACCATTATCAGGCCAGATCTAGGGAACCTATAAACTTGGTGGACCGATGCCCTTGATAGAGGTAAGGACAAATGGCAAAGCCTGGTTCAGAAGTAGGCCAGAGTTCCAGAGCCTGACCCCCTCCCTGTTTGGCCCGTAGACCATGTGTATGTGTTTATATGACCTGAGAGAGCATTGGACGAGTGCTGCGTGCTATTGCAGCTGCACACCAAAACACAAAACACTCTCTCTCAAACACTCACAAACTCTTTGTTTGTTTGAAGGCTCGTTACCACATCAAGTCCTCGTTACTAGAGAGATTCAGCGAGGGGTTTTTAAGGAGAAGTGACTGTTTGGTAATTACAGTACCCATCCAAGAGTGTGGTTTTGTTGTCATTATTATCAATCATAAGTAAATCAACTGAGATAATCTCAGGAGGTGGTGACAGACTCCATTAGACCTGGGTTAACACTAACACAGGTCACAGTCCAGTTGCACTGCTGTAATTAACGGTACTCTGACATGCACTGGCCCACTTTATAATGCTTTGGCTAAGTGGCAGAGTGGATAGATCCCTTTTACAGGAGCCAGCCAGCAGTTCATCCTAAAAGCATTTTCACAGGAAGAACTAAAGCAGTCTTCTATGGCCAGAAAACCCAAGGCTATTGACAGAGATGAATGGAAGCTTTGCACGCGAAGCCTCTCTCCTCCCACCTACTGAGTATAGCCTACAAGCCCTATGTACTTCCTCATTGTCTATGTACCTCTGCATAGATAGCTATCTCCTATGTTGTCTCACCAGAGCTGGGGTCAATTCAAAATTGAAGCTAGTTAATTCAGGAAGTACTTCTAATTAAGCATTTAGAAATGTTGGAAATAAATAGCTTCTACACCTTAGTTTTTTGACAAGTAATTGAAAATAGTTGCAGTTTTTTCAAGTGTTGAAATGTTCATTAAGTTTACTTCCTGAGTTATTTGTTTTTCAATTCGAATTGACCCCAGCCCTGTGTCTCACAGCCATTCAACAGAGCTATTGGTAGGGGTGACCAACAGGGATGGTGACTAGAAAGTCTAGCAGGTCATAATGCAGATTTGCACTCTCAGTGTGTGCATGTGTGTGCATATGTGTGTGTCCTATTTCTATAGGCTCCTGTGTGTTTTCCCCTGTCCATTGGCAGCTGGTAGTTGTCAGGCAGGCAGTCAGGCAGACAGGCGGGTACCCAGCTTAGTAAGCCATACATGTGTCCCCTCCCTGCATAACTCAACTGGCTTGTTTAAGTCGTTAAGACAACATCACAGCACATGAAAGTCTCACTTGTCAATGCACATGTATGTTTTAATGTCCCCCACATATAAACACAGCTTGTCTGATAGGCAGTGGGGAAAATAATAGAGAGTGGAAACACAGGCATGCTGACACATACACACACACACAAAAGCAGATACATATGCACGTGCACGCACACACACACACACATCCATTCCCCTGAGTTCTAATTAATTTCCCCAGTCAAGCTGCCTGTATAATAGTGGAGCGGTCCATTTTATCGCCAGCAACATTGTTGGGTCTATCCAGGCAGCTAGGGCTGGTGGTGAAAGGCAGACATGGAGGGTATGTGGGCTACAGTACAGTAGACTGAACTGAACATCATACAGGCGAAGGGAGTGTAGTGCTAGCTGTCCATAAGGATGGTTGATAGCACTGATTTACCTGTCAGAGGACAGAGTTGCCTAGTACTCAAGTGTGAGAGTTAAAGAGGGAACTATGGGGGGGCTGGATGGTTGGGGGCCTGTGGGGCTGGGAGGCTGGTTGTAGGGCTGGGAGGATGGCTGGGGGGCTGGCTGTGTGTAAGTGAGAGGGGGTGGAGGGTGTTGTGCTAAGCTACCACAGGAACCTTCCCTCTATCAATTACGTTAAGAAAGTCAAGGAAGCCAGTGATCAAAGACAGCAGGCGGCTACGACTCACGCAAGCCAAGGGCCCACATTAAAGACTCCAGCTCAAGTGGGCACAAGCCACACCAGATCAGAGGCTACAGCAGGCCAGGTCCAGGGCATCAAGGGCAAAAAGAGGGGGGCTGCATGTGGAAAAAGTGCTGAATGGCTGGTGGAGGAAATGGGGGTCTGGTAAGGTTTGCAGTCAGAAGGTGCTTGACCCCAAAAGTGAAGATGCATCTGATTTATAAAGGCCCTCCTCCTCCTAGTCATTATTGTCCTCCTTCTCCCTCCCTCCCTCCCTCCCTCTTCCTCATTTTCCCTCCTTTTTCCTCCTCTTCCTCCACTTCCTCCTCCTCCTCCTCATCTTTCATCTTCCTATGTGGTTGTATATATCTGACTGGATCACTGACACAGACAGCCTGGCCTGGGGAGCATCAGCATTACTGCAGACTATGCTGACTCACAGACCTGGGTTCAAATAGGATTGGTTTACTTTCAAATACAGCTGTAATATATAAATATAAATACAAATATGTAGCTGTGCTTGATTGAGCTAGCCTGGCTCAATGGAAACAATGGAATAGGCCCAAAAATGCAAACCCTGCCGTCTTGACACTCCAGACAGCCTCAATTAAACACTCAAACTATTTCAAATATATTAAATATATTTTGAACCCAGGTCTGATATCCACCACAGGCCCAGTCGCAGAGAGATTTTAGACCCATTACTGTCATTCTAATTACACTAAACAAAAATATAAACGGACATGTAAAGTGTTGGTCTCATGTTTCATCAGCTAAAATAAAAGATCCCAGACATTTTCCATATGCACAAAAAGCTTATTTCTCTTCAATTTTGTGCACAAATTTGTTTACATCCCTGATAGTGAACATTTCTCCTTTGCCAAGATAATCCATCCATCTGACAAGTGTGGCATATCAAGAAGCTAATTAAACAGTATGATCATTACACAGGTGCACCTTGTGCTGGGGACAATAGAAGGTGACTCTAAAATGTGCAGATTTGTTACACAACACAATGCCAAGTTTGAGCGAGCGTGCAATTAGCATGCTGACTGCAGGAATGTCCACTAGAGCTGTTGCCAGAAAATTTAATGTTAATTTCTCTACCATAAGCCGCCTCCAACGTCGTTTTAGAGAATTTGGTAGTACGTCCAACTGGCCTCACAGCCCAGACCCCGTGTAACCAGGACCTCCACATCCAGATTTTTCACTTGCGGGATGGTCTGAGACCAACCACCCGGACAGCTGAGGAAACTGAGGAGTATTTTGGTCTGCAATAAAATCCTTTTGTGCGGAAAAATGAATTCTGATTGGTTTATCCTGGCTACCAAGTGGGTCAGCCTATGCCCTCCCAGGCCCACCCATGGCTGATCCCATGCCCAGTCATGTGAAATCCAAAGATTAGGCCCTAATGGGGGCGGCCGGGTAGCCTAGTGGTTAGAGCATTGGACTAGTAACCGAGCTGACAAGGTACAAATCTGTTGTTCTGCCCCTGAACAGGCAGTTAACCCACTGTTCCTAGGCCGTAATTGAAAATAAGAATTTGTTCTTAACTGACTTGCCTAGTTAAATAAAGGTTAAAAAATGAATTTATTTCAAATTACAGATTTCCTTAAATGAACTGTAACTCAGTAAAATTGTTGCATGTTGCATTTATATTTTTGTTCAGTATACATAAAGGGAGACAGGAAAGTTATACTATCCCAACTCAACATGACTTTAAGTTACAAAATGTGATGAAGAGTATGATACATGGTTTGAAAAAGCTCTGATGCCATTTCTGATGCCAGTCTAGTTACCGTTTGAATGCACTCTGGTCTGCATACTTCATTGTTTTCTTTTCATTTCTTTTACATCAATAGTTAAGTGTTGATATAAAACATCACTCAGTTGTAGCTCCCTCCATATTTCAGCAGGAGAAGTTGTGAAGCAGCGAGGACTGAAATAGATTTAGCTTGGCTCCCCATCCCTGTAACCATTGAAGTAACAGAAGTGTACACTATAAACACCACCACAGAGTAGAGCAGAGCCAAATTGTGCATTGAGAGTCACTGTGGATCACGTGTGATCCATGAGACTGGTGTAGCTGCCGGACCATATGGGGAGTCCAATTTTGATTCAGATTTGATTAGGATCCTCATTAACTAACACCAATGGTGACAGCTAGTCTTACTGGGGTCTGAAACATAACCAAAAATACATTACAAACAAAGGACTACAATTTACATACATTTCAAACATTAACATGTGGTGTGTGTGTGTGTGTGTGTGTGTGTGTGTGTGTGTGTGTGTGTGTGTGTGTGTGTGTGTGTGTGTGTGTGTGTGTGTGCATGTGTGCATCAGGTACACATACAGTTGAAGTCAGAAGTTTACATACACCTAGCCAAATACATTTAAACTCAGTTTGTCACAATTCCAAACATTTAATCCAAGTAAAAATCCTCTGTCTTAGGTCAGTTAGGATCACCACTTTATTTTAAGAATGTGAAATGTCAGAATAATAGAAGAGAGAATGATTTATTTAGCTTTTATTTATTTCATAACATTCCCAGTGGGTCAGAAGATTACACAGAAGATACACTCAAATTAGTATTTTGTAGCATTGCCTTTAAATTGTTTAACTTGGGTCAAACGTTTCGGGTAGCCTTCTACAAACTTCCCACAATAAGTTGGGTGAATTTTGACCCATTCCTCCTGACTGAGCTGGTGTAACAGAATGAGGTTTGTAGGCCTCCTTTCTCACATGCCTTTTCAGTCCTGCCCACAAATGTTCTATAGGATTGAGGTCAGGGCTTTGTGATGGCCACTCTAATACCTTGACTTTGTTGTCCTTAAGCCATATTGCCACAACTTTGGAAGTATGCTTGGAGTCATTATCCATTTGGAAGACCCATTTGCGACCAAGCTTCAACTTCCTGACTAATGTCTTGAGATGTTGCTTCAATATATCCACATAATTTTCCTCCCTCATGATGGCATCTATTTTGTGAAGTGCACCAGTCCCTCCTGCAGCAAGGCACCCCCACAACATGATGCAGCCACCCCCGTGCTTCACGGTTGGGATAGTGTTCTTCGGCTTGCAAGCCTCCCCCTTTTTCCTCCAAACATAATGATGGTCATTTTGGCCAAACAGTTCTATTTTTGTTCCATCAGACCAGAGGACATTTCTCCGAAAAGTACAATCTTTGTCCTCATGTGCAGTTGCAAACCATAGTCTGGCTTTTTTATGTCGGTTTTGGTGCAGTGGCTTCTTCCATGCTGAGCGGCCTTTCAGACTTTGTCAATATCAGACTAGTTTTACTGTGGTTATAGATACTTTTGTACCTGTTTCCTCCAGCATCTTCACAAGGCCCTTTACTGTTGTTCTGGGATTGATTTGCACTTTTAACATCAAAGTACGTTCATCTCTTGGAGACAGAACGCTTCTCCTTCCTGAGTTGTATGACGGCTGCATGGTCCCATGGTGTTTATACTTGCATACTATTGCTTATACAGATGAACGTCGTACCTTCAGGCATTTAGAAATTGCTCCCAAGGATGAACCAGACTTGTGGAGGTCTACAATTCTTTTTCTGAGGTCTTGGCTGATTTCTGTTGATTTTCTCATGATGTCAAGCAAAGAGGCACTGAATTTGAAGGTATGACTTGAAATACATCCTGCCTATTAGACACTTCTAAAGCCATGACATCATTTTCGGGAATTTTCCAAGTTGTTTAAAGGTACAGTCAATTTAGTGTATATAATCTTCTGACCCAATGGAATTGTGATACAGTGAATTATAAGTGAAATAATCTGTCTGTAAACAATTGTTGAAAAAATTACTTGTGTCATGCACAAAGTAGATGTCCTAACCGACTGGCCAAACCTATAGTTTGTTAACAAGAATTGTGTGTAGTGGTTGAAAAATTAGTTTTAATGACTCCAATCTAAGTGTATGTAAACCTAAGTGTATTTAAACCTCCAACTGTACATGTCAGTACATACACACAAAAAGTAGGTCACATGGGGGAGAGGTGTTGCTTTATTTGTTTTTTGAAACCAGGTTTGCTGTTCACTTGCGCTAAATGAGATGGAAGGGAGTTCCATGCAATCTTGGCTCTGTATAATACTGTATATTTCTTTGAATTTGTTCTGGATCTGGGGACTGTGAAAAGACCCCTGGTGGCATTTCTGGTGGGGTAAGTGTGTGTATCAGTGCTGTACACTGAGTATACCAAACATTGAGAACAACTTCCTAATATTGAGTTGTACCCCTCCCCCTTTGCCCTGAGAACAGCCTAAATTCGTTGGGCATGGACTATACAAGGTGTCGATGGTGTTTTACAAGGATGTTGGCCCATGTTGACTCCAAGTTGGCTGGATGTCCTTTGGGTGGTGAACCATTCTTGATAAATCCAGCAGCGTTCCGTTTCTTGACACAAACCGGTGTGCCTGGCACCTACTACTATACCCCATTCAAAGGTATTGAAATATTTTGTATTGCCGATTCACCATCTGAATGGCACACATACACAATCCATGTCTCATTTGTCTCAGGGCTTAAACATCCTTCTTTAACCTGTCTCCTCCCCTTCATCTACACTGATTGAAGTGGATGTAACAAGTGACATCAATAACGGATCATACAGTAGCTTTCACCTGGATTCACCTGGTCAGTCTATGTCATGGAAAGACCAGGTGTTTTTTATGTTTTGTATACTCAGTGGATGTAAGTTGACTACGCAAACAATTTGGAATTAATATTTCTTATACGAACAAGAAGTGATGCTGTCAGTCTTTCCTCAACTCTTAGCCAAGAGAGACTGGCATGCATAGTATTGATATCTGCCCTCTGGTTACAATGAAGAGCAAAACATGCTGCTCTGTTCTGGGCCAGCTACAGATTTACTAGGTGCTTCTTCGCAGCACTTAACCATATGAGTGGACACTAATCAGGATAAGATAAAACTAGAGCCTGCAGGACTTGCTTTGTGGAGTGTGGTGTCAAATATGAGGTGATGTATTTTTGTAACGTATTTTTGACTGGAAAACGTACATGTAATGCATTCCAGGCCTCTCAGCCGCATACCGCCCTCCCTGGCTACCTATAGGCATCAACCGTCTCCTCTTTCCATACAATAATAAACCCACTGCCACTCAGGAAGAGCTCATTTCAGACTGAGAACACAACTCCCTCTTCTGCCATTTCTAGAGGCCCAGTGAGAACGAGCGAAGCCCACCCCAGAGCAGAGCACAGACACTGGGGTGGATGCTGTGCCCTAAGCCAACCTGACCCCTAATCTCTGACCCTGTCCCGCGGACTTGATTCTGGGGAAACCCTGTAGGTGGGAGACCCCCAGAGCCCCACACACACAGTTTCCCGCTTGATCCCAGACACACTCTCTAGTCCCTGCCGACCATAAGCATCCCTATGACACGATACGGCTTTCTCAGCCACCTCACACTTGACAATAGAGATGGTGTTGACTGGGTGATGCCTGACCTTGGAGCTAACTCTGTACTTGAGTGTACAATATACCTAGCTGTACTCCATAACCCTGTAATGAGGATACGATATACAGGTTACTGCAAAAATAATGGAAACACATGAGCAAATGACGGATACAAAGTATAGTGAAAGCAGGTGCTTGCACACAGTTGTGGTTCCTGAGTTAATTAAGCAATTAACATCCCATCATGCTTAGGGTCATGTATGAAAATGCTGGGCAGGCCATTCTTTTTGCCATTATTTTGGCTACCATGGCAATAGGAGGAAAATGCCCATGTCCACAGGCCCCGAGTGGTCACTGAATGGTTTGATGAGCATGAAAACAATGTAAACCATATGCCATGGCTGTCTCAGTCACCAGATCTCAACCCAATTGAACACTTCTAGGAGATTCTGGAGTGGCACATGAGACAGCGTTTTCCAACATCAACAGAAAAAAACAAAATTATGGAATTTATTTTGGAAGAAGGGTGTCGCATCCCTCCAATAGAGTTTCAGACACTTGTAGAATCTATGCCAAGGTGCATTGAAGCTGTTCTGGCTTGTGATGGCTAAAAGTGTCTATTAAGGCATTTTGGTGTTTCCTTTATTTTGGCAGTTACCTGTACCGAGCTGTACTGCCTGAACCTGTAATGATGATACACTATGATATTCCAAGGTGTACTCCCCGGTCCCCAGACCTCTCCCACAGTGTGAGCTACTCTGTAATATCTTATGTTTCACCAAGTCGTGGCTGAACGACGACATTAAGAACATACATCTGCTGTGTTATACACTTTATCGGCAGGACAGAACAACAGCCTCTGGTACGACATGGGGCGGGGGCCTATGCATTTATGTAAACAACAGCTGGTGCACGATATCTAAGGAAGTCTCAAGGTTTTGCTCGCCTGAGGTACAGTATCTCATGATAAGCTGTAGACCACACTATCTACCTAGAGAGTTTTCATTTGTATTTTTCATAGCTGTCTACACACCACCACAGACCGATGCTGGCACTTAAACCACACTCAATGTTGTATACCACCATAAGCAAACAGGAAAATACTCATCCAGAGGCGGCGCTCCTAGTGGCTGGTGACTTTAATGCAGGGAACCTTAAATCAGATTTACCTAATTTCTATCAGCAGGTTAAATGTACAACCAGAAGGAAATCAATTCTAGACCACCTTCACTCCACACACAGAGACGTGTACAAAGCTCTCCCTCACCCTCCATTTGGCAAATCTGACCATAATTCTATCCTTCTGATTCCTGCTTACAAATAAAAATGAAATCAGGAAGCACCAGTGGCTCAGTCTATAAAAAAAGTGGTCAGATTAAGCAGATGCTAAACTACAGGACTGTTTTGCTAGCACAGACTGGAAAATGTTCCTGGATTCTTCCGATGGCATTGAGGAATGTGTGGGGTGTGTGCTCAGTCCCCTCCTGTACTACCTGTTCACTCATGACTGCAAGGCCAGGCACGACTCCAACACCATAATTTTGTTTGCTGATGACTCAACAGATATGATATGGATGTGTGTGATCACCAACAACGATGAGACAACCTATAGGGAGGAGGTCAGAGACCTGACCATGTGGTGCAAGAACAACAACCTCTCCCTCAACGTGATCAAGACAGAGGATATGATTGTGGACTACAAGAAAAGGAGGACAGAGCATGCCCCATTGTTATTGACGAGGCTGTAGTGGAGCAGGTTGAGAGCTTCAAGTTCCTTGGCATCGACATCACCAACAAACTAACATGGTCCAAGCACACCAAGACAGTCGTGAAGCGGGCACGACAAAACCTATTCCCCCTCAGGAGACTGAAAGATTTGGCATGGGTTTTTTGGGGTATTTTCTTAAAACTGCATTGTTGGTTCAGGGCTTGTAGTAAGCACTTTTTGTATTCAGCGCATGTGACAAATAAAATTTGATTTGATTTGAAGTGCTCTCTTTTGACTGCGTTGCATAACAAAAGCAGTGGTTACACCTTGCATTTCCATGTGGTTGTCGAGATTATCGGATTACTATGAGATCAAGATTAGTTGTGTCTTTTTTGTCCAAATTCCATGGTCCCTCCCTGTAAGCAAATGAATCCATCCTGCCTTGGACCTCTCGTTATGACACAAGCTGTATACACCGACAGAAAACTGCACACTTTTATAGTCAATAGTTTTATACTCTCATCATTACAGCCCACTTTCGTTGTCCAATAATTTAAGACTGGACATAATAGGCTACTGTCGCGATAACCTCAACCTGTCCACAGCCGACCTGTCCACAGCCATACAAATAAATATTCAGAGAATCTGTCACATCCCTAAAAAAGTCACCACATAAATGAGATGAGTATCTGGATGTGTGTACAAAATGCAATTATTGCACAGTGTAATTAAAATGACACTTAGGCCCTAATGCACACAGTAAAAACAGTTACAGAGTAGGCTACAACCCACTGGGCACACCACGTCATGTATTGTAACTACACTGTCCTGCGAATTTCACACAAAATAATACCATTGTCACCCACAGAAATATTTAGAAACATTCTATTCTTACTCATAAAAATGACACCAAAATAGAGTATTTACCATTAATTTCTATTGGGCACAAAATGATCTGAAATACAACCAGTCACACGTGTACAGTCACACGCTTGATGTAGTCATTGCATGCTAGGAATATAGGACCAAATACTACACTTTTGACTACGTTTTTATAATGATCTTTAAGTGTTTCAATTATTAGGACCGCTACCTTTTTGAGATGTATTTGAATTACTTCTCTAAGAAATGGTATTAGTATAAAATAATATAATAATGAAAAATAGCATATAAAGTTCAGTATTTGAATTATTCATTTTATACAGTTATTACTGCTTATCTTTATCAAGGGTGTCAATTTCAGGCCTCACTGTATGTTGAATGAGCAACTAATGAGGATGGACAGCGTCACAAGCTTGACAAAATTACCTTAGGCTGTATCTTTCAGTCTAATATGTTCAAGTCACCCAGTAAAATACTACTTGAGTATAAGTCTAAAAGTATCTGGTTTTAAATGTACTTAAGTACAGTTGTGGAAAAAGTACTAAATTGTCATACTTGAGTGAAAGTACAAAGTTAAAGTAAATGCTGTACAGTACATCAAAGTCCTTATATTAAGCAAACCAGATTGCAAGATGTTCTTGTTATTTTAATCATGGAAAGCCAGGGGCACACTCCAACACTCAGACATCATTTGCAAACACGGTATTTGTGTTTAGTGAGTCTGCCAGATCAGAGGCAGTAGGGATGACAACGCGATATATTGATTGGTGTATTTACGACCTGGGGAATAGTTGTCCTGCCTGAGTATTCAAAATGTGGGCTGGGCATCCTGATGATGCATGACATTTATTTGATTTTATTTCACCTGTATTTAACCAGGTAGGCCAGTTGAGAACAAGTCCTCATTTACAACTGCTACCTGGCCAAGATAAAGCAAAGCAGTGCGACAAAAACAACAACACAGAGTTACACATAAACAAACGTACAGTCAATAACACAATAGAAACATCTATATACAGTGTGAGCAAATGAAGTAACAATATAATAATAAGACTCTATAACAATAAGACTCTATAATAATATAAGTTAAATCAAATCAAATTGAAGGTAGCCTAGTCGTTAGAGTGTTGGACTAGTAGCTGAAAGGTTGCAAGATCAAATCCCTGAGCTGAAAAGGTAAAAATCTGTTGTTCTGCCCTTGAATAAGGCAGTTAACCCACAGTTCCTAGGCCGTCATTGAAAATAAGAATTTGTTCATAACTGACTTGCCTGGTTAAATAAAGGAAAAATAATAATGTAACAAGAGCTTTTGGGTGTTAGGGAAAATGTCTGGAGTAAAAAGTTAAAGAAATTCTTTAGGAATGTAGTGGAGTAAAAGTAAAAGTAGTCAAAAATATAAATAGTGAAGTAAAGTACAGATACCACAAAAAAATGACTTAAGTAGTACTTTCAAGTCTTTTTACAGCACTGTTGCTTGACAATGGAATTTCATGACTGCCACATCCCTAGCTGTGGAACCATTATCCTAGTGGCGCTTGTGGAAGGGTAGGTAAGCTCTGAAGCTGAGCTAGCTGGAGCTCAGTAGCATCAAAACTGGTGGTTTTATGCTGCTGCTTCTCATCACTCTCCTTCTCCTTTGGCTTTGGCTTTGTTTGGGTACTTTGGCAAAGCTCGAGCTAGCTTTGTTCGAGCTAGCTAAATAGGCTGAGGCTAATAACACTTTTTACAGCTAGTTAAGAAGATAACTAAACTCTGTATTGGAGGGGTGTGAGGCAAAGTTGAGTGAAGCAGCTTCAATGGTAGACGAATGCCCCAAATGACCTATGGGACACAGGCTTCCAGGTGTGTCTGCCCGCTCTGAGGTTCGTCCTTCCTTCCCCTGCAGGACCGGAGCAGACCCCCGCAAAAAACCACCCACCTAAACAAGATGACCGGGATGAACCCATGAGTGATGTGATACAACGCAGTGAGACTGACGCTAATCCCCAACGAGGAGGCTGTCGAGAACGGAGCCGCCAAACGCCGGGGAGCAGCAACAACAACCGCCAGACCAGAAACATTGACCCGCCTGGAATTCAGCAGGGCAGTTCTCTAGAGAGGCATGGGCTTTGTGCCGTTTGACCTAAACTGCCTGGTGAAACCCCCAGGGCCACAGAAATCATTCAAAGCCAGTTTCAAGACCCCCCAGTTAATGGTCAAAATTCTGAAAGTGCAAAGATTCAGCTCCAAGCATGGAGGCTCCCGAGTGGTGCAGTGGTCTAAGGCACTGCATCTCAGTGCAAGAGGTGTCCCTTGTTTGAAACCAGGCTGTATCGCAGCTGTGATTGGGATTCCCATAAGGCGGTGCACAATTGGCCCAGCGTCATCCCAGTTTGGCTGGGGTAGGCCGTCATTGTGAATAGGAATTTGTTTTTAACTGACTTGCCTAGTTAAATAAATAAAACAATATCCCTTTTCCGACACAGAATCCAAGGTAGTTACAGTGCAGTTTCACAACAAACGCATCCAGGACTATGACATACAAGTTTGGTGACGCAGGTCTGTGGCTAGGAGAGTCCTGGACTGGGGCATGAAAGAATGAAAAAGTAATGTTAAGACTGGACCCAATCGGAGTGGGCGGAGTCCAACACCACCCCAGCACCATCATTCTGGGAAACAACAGAGGCTCTGTCCATTCCTACGCAATGCCCAAACTGTCCAGGACCAACGGCCATCTGGCCGCAGCCTACACAGCTATTATCTGCAAGATCTGTAAAGACAACCATCCCACATCCGACTGTATCTCCACATGCTCCTGCAATATGTGTGGGAAAGGGTGCCACTTCTTCAGGACCTGCCCCAGTTCCTTCGTCGGCAGGACTAGGGCCAACGCCACCAACCCCATAAACCCAAATCCACCACCCCCTCCATCAGACAACAACAACAAAGAACCAGACTCAAACCTGTCAACAGGCCCCGCCAACCCCCCACCCCCTCCACCAGACAACAACAACGAAGACCCAGACTCAAACCTGTCTACAGGCACCGCCAACCCTCCACCACCTCCACCAGACAACAACAACAAAGACCCAGACTCAAACCTGTCTAAAGGCACCGCCAAACCCCCACCACCTCCACCAGACAACAACAACGAAGACCCAGACTCAAACCTGTCTATACGCACCGCCAACCCCCCACCACCTCCACCAGACAACAACAACAAAGAACCAGACTCAAACCTGTCTACAGGCACTGCCAACCCCCCACCCAAGATGTCTTAGAAATGGCCCCCACCCCTGTCACCACCCAAGACGTCCCAGAAACAGCCCTACCCCTCCAACTTTGCATAATCCTGTGGTTAAAATGTTACCCACAAAACAACCATTAATGACTTTTGCAAATCCCTGGTCAAAGGGGAGCCAGTTTCGAGAAAGGCCATACAACAGGAAGACCCCCACCCCATCTCACAACTCCAGTTCTTAGATGACGACAACCCAAACTGGACAAAAATGACCAAACAGGGAAGACCAGACAAACAACAGATCAACAAAATAAAATGAAATAACATTTTATTTGTCACATGCTCTGAATACAACAGGTAGACCTTACTGTGAAATGCATACTTGCTTACAAGCCCTTAACCAACAATGCAGTTCAAGAAAGAAAAAGTAAAAATAGTTTTCCTTTTTCCTTCATCTTGTTCTGTTACCATGCACCTGCAAAAGAATATTCCTCAGATGTGCGAGTGCCTTTTGAATTTTAAGTAAAAATAGTAAAAGAAAAAGTAACATAATAAAAATAACAATAATAGTTTAACCTCTTGAAGCTAGGGGGCACTATTTTTATGTTTGGAAAAATAACGTTCCCAAAGTAAACGGCCTATTTCTCAGGACCATATGCTAGAATATGCATATAATTGACAGATTAGGATAGAAAACACTCTAAAGTTTCCAAAACTGTCAAAATATTGTCTGTGAGTATAACAGAACTGATATTGCAGGCGAAACCCTGAGGAAAAATCCAATCAGGAAGTGCCTCTTATTTTGAAATTCCTTTTTCTCTGGCTCTCCTAAGGTGTCAACAGTCTTTAGACATAGTTTCAGGCTTTTATTTTGAAAAATGAGCGTGAAAGATCACATTGCATAAGTGGATAGGTGGGGACTCTCAGAGTGAGTTTTTGCGCTACAGAGTAAAGCCGCCATTCTTCCTCCCGCTGTTATTGAAAAACCTACACACTCGGTTGATATATTATCAAATATATATTTTAAAAACTACCTGAGGAATGATTATAAAAAACGTTTGGCATGTTTCTTTGGACATTAAGAAGACTATTTGGAATTCCCGTCTGCGTTGTCATGACCGCTCTTTCCTTTGGATTTATGAACATAACGCGACAAACAAACGTCGGTATTTTGGGTATAAAAATTATCTTTATGGAACAAAACAAGGAACTTTAAACTCTCGACCTGCTCCATTATAGATTTCCTCCAGAAGATCAGGTCATCACCAGGAATCCCTGGCTACCAGATGCCAGGGGTCCAGTGGGAGACGCTTATATTGGTGGCCTACATGGACAACATCACCATCGTCGGTGATGGGGGCGGGGGAGGGACCAAACACCAGACCTTCACCCGGAGCGAGCAGACCACAGGGGAGTGACACAATTTACCTCTGGGTCTAGGGCTCCCTTGGGTGTTTGCTTGCTCCTCGGGTTGTCTTTCCTCCCCTATACAGATCCCGACCCAGCACCAGCCCCAGCACCAGCCCCAGCCCTGGTTCCCGGTTCCTGTTTCTCCCAGGCCCACAGTCCTAGCACCAGCCCCAGCACCAGCCCCAGCCCCAGCACCAGCCCCGGTTCCCGGTTCCTGTTTCTCCCAGGCCCACAGTCCTAGCACCAGACCCAGCACCAACCCCTAGTTTTCTAGCCGTGGTACCAGCACAATATTCAACCCGGGACCAACACCAACCTTGGACACAGCACCGACCAACCATAACTGCCACCTTCATCCAGAAACTGCCAGCTCAGACACCACCCCTTACCCTCCCCTAACACAGACACAAACACACCGTCAACCACCCCACCAGACCAACCATGACTGACTGACTAACAAATTGACAGACTGATAATTAACTGTTAAATGTTTTTTGACTGAATGCATTTGTTATTTTTTGGGCAATTGTTTGTTTTTCTTCTGATTTTATTAACTTAAGTTGGATTGATTATTAACAAACACCATTGTAAATACAACCCATATTTATGCTTATTTATTTTCCCTTGTGTTCTTTAACCATTTGTACATAGTTACAACACTGTATATGTATAATATGACATTTGTAATGTCTTTATTGTTTTGAAATTTCTGTATGTGTAATGTTTACTGTTAATTTTTATTGTTTATTTCACTTTTGTATATTATCTACCTCACTTGCTTTGGCAATGTTAACACATGTTTCCCATGCCAATAAAGCCCCTTGAATTGAATTATTTATTGATTTAATTGTTTATTATTTTTGAATTAAAAACTACATTTGATTAGAAAATTTAACATGAATTTTGGAATAACCAAATAAATTGACCTTTTGAAAAAGCTAATGTAAGCGCATGCGAAAGATGGGAGCAATAATAAATATTCTGTTGCAATCTTCTCCTATTTCCTATTAAGAGGCTTGAGAAAGTATTATTGTGATATAATTCTTACTTCATTGAGAATTTATAGCAGTTGAAATTTGGTCATATAATCAATTACCAAAGAACAAGTGTTTTTGACGTCTGTAAATTGTGTCTTTTCAACGTCTGGAAAATATGTATTTTCACTTTTAATTCAGCACCTAAAATTCACCCGACATCAACGTCTGGAAAATATGTATTTTCAACTGAAATTTGCTTACTGGGATTGCATTATAATACTAATGTATTATCTTAATATCTGATATAGCAACTAAAATAGACTATACACCATATGCCCACAGTTCATTCTGTCTAAATCTAAAGGTGGAAAATTAGACCTACACATTATACCTTGCTATACACTTGTTATGCACTGCAATCTTCTGCTGCGACTCTATTAAGAAATGGACACTGTA
Organism: Oncorhynchus clarkii lewisi; assembly: GCF_045791955.1. Lineage (NCBI taxonomy): Eukaryota > Metazoa > Chordata > Actinopteri > Salmoniformes > Salmonidae > Oncorhynchus > Oncorhynchus clarkii. The sequence continues at coordinate 16,926,892 of NC_092150.1, read as the reverse complement.
TTTATTGGACTTTGGCATCTGACCACAGTGCCAGTAGGCACTTGGTTTCTAATCAAGACCATGATCTTAATTCAACTGGCCGGTGTAATTTTTTTGAGGGGACGCGACAATCAAATGGTCAAATGTATATGCTTTCGTTGTCCAGATCAATTTACACGTCAATGATATCCCTACAACAGGGCTGCCCAACCCTCTTCCTGGTGTTCTACTGTCCTGTAGGTTTTCAGTCCAACCCTATTTTAGTGTATCTGATTCAGCTAGTTAAGGTCTTGTTGAGCAGCTTATAAGTAGAATCAGGTGTGTTTTAAATTAGGGTAGAACTGAAAACCCACAGGAAGGTAGATTTCCAGGAAGAGGGTTGGGCAGCCCTGCCCTACAAGATGTGTCTTCGACTACCTCCGGAGATGGTCAGGAAGATCTAATCACAATCAGATCACACTGCATCTTTTTATCATCTATACCTGTCGATAAATGTGGGCACAAAAAGAATGTGTGGACACTGGATATTTCTCAGCCAATGACGGCCAGATGGCTGGAGGATGGTGTAATGTAATGTACAGTATGTGTGTTTATGAACAGAGCACTGTGGGAGTTGGTCTCCTCAGTCCTATCCTTTACATTACATTATTGAGTGCCAGTCAGGTATGCGCTGAAAACAACACTAAAGGTCGATTGGCTGAACTGCAAAAACATGTTTTGTCACTGCATCACGTGGGAGGGATGGCTCAATGTGTTCAGATATACAGTATGTGTGTGAAACTAAAACAAGTGTCAATGAATGACCAATGTCTGGAAAAGATTTAGAACACTCAAACTCAACTCTGGACCTCGAAGCCAGTTCAACTGCATTTTTTCATTGTTCCCCTCTAATTAGGGACTGATTTAGACCTGGGATACCAGGTGTGTGCAATTAATTTTCAGGTAGAACAGAAGGAGATCCATGGTTTGACTCCCACCTCCCTACAAGAATCTCTTTCAAAGTTGTTCTGACAGTGATGCAAAACAGCTGTGTTCTCTTTCATTCTCTCTCTCTCTGCTGTTCTTCACTCTCCATCCCTCTCTCAGCTTAGTGGGTGGAAAGACATACATGGGGGAGCTGACACATGATGGCAGGAATTGGCGATGGGTTTTTCTGGGTTATTTTAATAGAAGCAGGCTTGTGTTTTACTCCTTCAAGGTGCCGCCTTGGTTTGAGTTGATCGTCCTGCTTGACTTCATTAAAGAGGAATGTGTGTGTGCGTGTGCATGCATGTTTGTGTCTGCGCTCCTGTGTATGCTGCACCGCACTCTCCCTCAACCCCTCCTTCCCCATGTCAATTCAATTTTCTCCTCTCATTCACTCCGTTTTTGTTTTAATTCCTCTCTTCCAAGGCATCTGATCCTGTGGACCTCCAGACGTGTGAGCGACCGGTAAATTCCACCCTCTCTGATGGGGGGGTGCTTTGAACTCTGCTCCACTCCTTCCCATCACACGAGGCGGCCTGGACTGAGCCGAAACGGGGAATGGCACAGTCTCCTGGTTCTGTGGACACTTCCTCCTATGCCAGAGGTCTCACAGTTTCCCAGTCTCACAGTCTGACTCCACCCTAAACTCACTAACCTCCCTTTTATTGACAGACTTTTGAGGTGGCGCATATGATATATACGGGGGCTGTGTTGTGGGGCTCTGGGCTCCAAGCTTTTTGTCTCGGTAGAGGGGGGAAATAAATCACCAGGGGACCAGCACGGGGAACAACATTCAACCCCAGACCCCCTTTTGGGAAGAGGGAAGGTGAGTGTGTTTGGAGGTGGACTACGGAGGTACTGTAGTGTGTTTTTGTTCAGCTGCAGAATCAAGAGATTCTTTCCCCCTCTGGGAATGGGATGGAAGCCAGCCCCCCTGCACCAGACAAGCAGGGGAGAATTTATGTTTTATCTGCACCCTGTTCAACTCACGAGTCTGGCAGCTGCAGCACACAGAGACCTAATCCTTTTCTGTGTGTTAACTCTTTACAGACCATACAGAGGTAGCAAGAGTGGTTTGACAGAAAAATGTGTTTGTGAGAGCCTATAATAGTGCAGAGTGGTTGGACATAGAAAAGAGTGTGAGTTGAGAGTTCATTGAAGTTAGCTTTAAGCCTGGAGGCAGAAAGGCTTGCTTCTGGATCCAGCCATGGTGTCGTTACACAGAAGTGTTGTATTTGAGTTTCAAACGGCAGGTCCCTTCAAGCCTCGAACCTTGACCTCTCTCAGCACTGTGTCAGAAACAGCTGTGGTGCACTTCCCATTATTCAGCAGAGTTGTTAAAGGGCCAATGCAACTGTTTTGATCAATTTCTGGGTAACAATTAAGTAACTTACTGTGCTTGTTTTCAATTAAAATGGTCAAAAAGTAACAACTTTTTAGCGAAATGCAATTTAAGCAAGAATTTTGCTAGGAGTGGTCTGAGAGTGGAGTCTAATTGGAGTGGCCTAATGGGATGGATGTGTAACCTGAAAACTAGCTGCTATTGGCTAAAAGGAGGGCAAACTCTTTGTTTTTGGTCTATTACCTTATATCGCCTGGTCATGTCACCAGGTGGTCCAAAAACCCCACCCAGCCAAACAAGTTTACATTTCAGGTGGTCTTTTCAAACAGCTCTTACACTAAAAGTGCATTATCATAATTTTCACAAATTGTAAGTATTATTCCAACCTCGTGTGGAAATATATATCAAACACAGAACAATTGTGTTTTTGACTGCACTGCCACTTTAAAATAAGACAGGAAGCCATTGTCTTTTGACTTAGGAACTGAGTTATATTAGCTGAAATTAGCTCTAAGCCATAGAAAAGACCATGAACAATAGGTGCACTATTCAATAAAGAGCTGTATCTTGAAGTTTTGACAGACAGAACAAAACATATCTTGGGCAAGAAGAGTGTACATTTCAATTAAGGTATTAGTCATGGTGCAGAATGGATGGCTAATTACCATACCCTGAAAACCATTACATATTAGATTTCAAGTAGATTCTAAACTGTTGGTAGAATCTACATGAAATCTAATATGGACTTGTATGAACTTGTAGTCCATACAAGTCAAAGTATCTCTCTCTTTCTCTCTGTCTGTCTCTCTCTCAATTAAATTCAATTCAAAGGGATTTATTGGCATGGGAAACATGTCTCTCAACAAAGACTGAGTACAATGGCACTCGACAAACAGCATAACTCCCCTTGAGCTAGCTGCTGTTGATGTTTCAGTCTCAATCGCTCTCTTATCACATTACACAATAGCTTAAGACTGAATATCCATTGTCCTGCTGCAAGTGGTTCTATTTTAAACTAAACACACCTTTTTACAGGCTCATGTGGGTCACATATGTAGTGTAAAACGTTTGCTTATGAAACTCTATACCCCTCTGACATTAGACACATGTTTAACATGAGATCCCTCATCTGCACACACTCTCACTCAGGGCTGTGGATTTAGGAGTTATGATGGTTATCAGCCATCACACGCACACAGACACACACACAGTCACACCACACACACACAGTCTCACTCAGGGCTGTGGATTTAGGAGTTATGATGGTTATCAGCCATCACACGCACACAGACACACACACAGTCACACCACACACAAATACAGTGCCTAATTATTCAGACCCCTTGACTTGTTCCTCATTTTCTTACGTTACAGCCATATTCTAAAATGGATTAAATAAATAAAAATCCTCAGCAATCTACACACAATACCCCATAAAGACAGAGCAAAAACAGGTTTTTAGGAATTTTAGCAAATTTATTCAAATAAAAAAATAGAAATACCATATTTACAGAAGTAATCAAAACTTTGCTATAAGACTCAAAATTGAGCTCAGGTGCATCCTGTTTCCATTGATCATCCTTGAGATGTTTCTACACATTTATTGGAGTCCACCAGTGGTAAATTCAATTGATTGGACATGATTTTGAATATCACACACCTGTCTATGTAAGGTTCCAAAGCGCAAACCAAGCCATGAGGTTGAAGGAATTGTCTGTAGAGCTCTGAGACAGGATAGTGTTGAGGCACAGATATGGGGAAGGGTACCAAAAAAATGTCTGCAGCATTGAAGGTCCCCAAGAACATAGTGGCCTCCATCATTCTTAAATGGAAGAAGTTTGGAACCAGCAAGACTTTTCCTAGAGTGGGCCGCCTGGCCCAACTGAGCAATCTGGGGAGAAGGGCTTTGGTCAAGGAGGTGACCAAGAACCTGATGGTCACTCTGACAGAGCTTTAGAGTTCCTCTGTGGAGATGGGTGACCCTTCTAGAAGGACAACCATCTCTGCAGCACTGCACCAATCAGGCCTTTATGGTATTGGCCAGACAGAAGACAACGACCCTAAGCTCACAGCCAAGACAATGCAGGAGTGGCTTCGGGATGAGTGTCTGAATGCCCTTGAATGGCACAGCCACAGCCCAAACTTGAACCCGATCAAACATCTCTGGAGAGACCAGAAAATACAAGCTGTGCCGCAACGCTCCCCATTCAACCTGACGGCGCTTGAGAGGATTTGCAGAGAAGAATGGGTGAAACTCTGCAAATACAGGTGTGCCACGCTTGTAGCGTTCTACCCAAGAAGACTTAAGGGTGTAATCGCTGCCAAAGGTGCTTCAACAAAGTGCTGAGTAAAGGGTCTGAATACTTATGTAAATGAGATTACATTTTTTATAAATTAGCAAACATTTCTAAACCTATTTTTGCTTTGTCATTATGGGCTATTGTATGTGTAGATTGAATCAATTTTACAATAATGCTGTAACCTAACAAAATGTGAAAAATGGCTGGCCGGCCAGATTAACAACCTATCCCTCAACGTAACCAAGACTAAGGAGATGATTGTGGACTACAGGAAAAGGAGCATCGAGCACGTCCCCATTCTCATCGACGGGGCTGTAGTGGAGCAGGTTGAGAGCTTCAAATTCCTTGGTGTCCACATCACCAACAAACTAACATGGTCCAAGCACACCAAGACAGTCGTGAAGAAGGCACTACAAAACCTATTCCCCCTCAGGAAACTAAAAAGATTTGGCATGGGTCCTCAGATCCTCAAAAGGTTCTACAGCTGCAACATCGAGAGCATCCTGACCGGTTGCATCACTGCCTGGTACGGCAATTGCTCGGCCTCCGACCGCAAGGCACTTCAGAGGGTAGTGCGTACGGTCCAGTAAATCACTGGGGCTAAGCTGCCTGCCATCCAGGACCTCTACACCAGGCGGTGTGAGAGGAAGGCCCTAAAAATTGTCAAAGACGCCAGCCACCCCAGTCATAGACTGTTCTCTCTACTACCGCATGGCAAGCGGTACCGGAGTGCCAAGTCTAGGACAAAAAGGCTTCTCAACAGTTTTTACCCCCAAGCCATAAGACTCCTGAACAGGTAACCAAATAGTTACACGGACTATTTGCATTGTGTCCCCCCCCCCCAACCCCTCTTTTACGCTGCTGCTACTCTCTATTTATCTCATATGCATAGTCACTTTAATTATACATTCATGTACATACTACCTAAATTAGCCCAACCAACCAGTGCTCCCGCACATTGGCTAACCGGGCTATCTGCATTGTGTCCCACCACCCGCCAAACCCTCTTTTTACGCTTCTGCTACTCTCTGTTCATCATATATGCATAGTCACTTTAATGATACCTACATGTACATACTACCTCAATAAGCCTGACTAACAGGTGTCTGTATATAGATAGCCTTGCTACTCTTTTTTCAAATGTCTTTTTAGTGTTGTTTTATTTATTTACTTACCTACACACACACACACACACACATACCTTTTTTTTTCGCACCATTGGTTAGAGCCTGTAAGTAAGCATTTCACTGCTTCGCTACACCTGTTGTATTCGGCGCATGTGACAAATAAACTTTGATTTGTTTTGATTTGTATAGGCATGCACACACTCACACCGAAGAGACTACTCTCAGCAGGCCATTCTCGCACCTCTGCTTCGCTCTCCTCCTCTGGATCTCAGTTACCCACCGCTGCAAGGGTCACATCACAGATAAACTCCAACAGCAGCTGTGCACTTACATAAGTATCTCCCAATGTGTCTGCAGACTGGTTAACCCCAGGCCTATAAGGTCCAAGGTCAAGCCAAAACATCTGGGTGATGGCCAACATTTTCCAATAAATCATACAAACTGTTCTAATTGTGGTATAAAGGTAAAGCCTGTTGAAGGGCTCCGTCTGTCATGGCTCATTATGTAGATATATTACAGTTAAACATTAATGTGTTGGCCTATTAGGTGTGTTTGTTTGGATTCCACATAGGAGAAGATTGAGGCAGAGGTATTTTTGAGGGGTTATTTGTACAGACGTCCTGACGCCAACCTCTTGTCTTACTGACAGATGGAGTGGACATTAGCCACCTGTGTGCTGTTAGCTTGTGCCACTGCTAATCTGCTGGGGCCAAACCTCTCCTCTGTCATGGACCCAAGGCCTGTGAGGAGATACAACTAGAGTGCTTCTATCAATGGAGTGTTGTACTGTAGCAACCCTGGCACTTAGCCTCCCATCCTGACAGTCAGAGAAAGAATGCATTGAAAATGGTCTTAGCCACTACACCATCTACTTAAGGCTAATGTCGAGTATGAGCCAGTAATGTTTTTTTTCTCCAGCATAGTTATGTCAGATGAGTAGTGGATGCAGCCAGACAATCTGTTTGCTGATGTGTACAGGATGTCATTATGAAATACCAGCCTCTCCACAGGCTATTTTGAACCATGTCCCCGGACCAGAACAGATCGACCGCAGTCACATCCAGGCTGTAACCAACACTAGCTTGGTTTCTTCTGGGGCGACTGTCTCAAACCCTGTCTCGGACACATCTCAAACACGTCTCAAATATATCTTGTACATCTTGGGTGGATCCTGATTACAGGGCCTCAGAGTCAGTCTTGTCAGAGCTCATTCAACGCTGGGTGAAAGTCGACTGTCAGTGTATGGTTGATTCGCTCATGACCCAGTATGCTTCCCTCCATAGTCGACGGACTCTTACATAAGGTACGCTGACTCAATCTCATGTACGCTGACTCAATCTCATGTATGGTCAACTGTTCAATATGGTTGAGTCGTTATTCCACCGTATGTGCAGGGTCTTGTTTGCAACTGAGCTTAAGGACTCTGAAGATCAGCCTGGTCTCTGTGTAGAGGGGTCAGAGGTCAGGGAGGGTGGTTCGATGATGCAGTCCCCCCAGCATCCAGGACTGCATCAGCTCACATCAGCTCTCTGGGGTATAAAGGTTCTGCTACACAAGTTGTGGTAAGAGTGGGTGGGCCCACTAAACATTAGATGGGTCATCCACACAATGCATTAGACTGAGCAGGTGATAGATATATGGTTATGGTGGGCAGTAATATTTAATGTATGCATATTATGTATACATCACATGCGACTCATAATAAGACTAAGCAATTAGCCAATAAATAAACAATTCTGACTCCATAAAGATAATTAAAATATACAAGCAAGCATTAGACAATGAGTTGACATTGACTACAAAGAATCGGTCTGAGAATTGTCTATATCAAATGCAGATATTTAATTAACATTGTACAATGAATGGATTCACATACAAGGCATTAAGCTTAAGTTACAAAGCATTAACAAGTATTACAAAGCACTACTCTAGACATGATTATAGAGAGAGAGAAAAACAAAGAAACCATAGCATATAGCTCATGGGAGAGAGAGGAAAAAAAGAGAGTGTAGATATCTCACCACCGCTGGTCAGGCACAAAAAAGAGAGAGAAACAATTCATCTAAGACCTTTTATAACATCTAAGTTGTTTTGGATTCCACATCTGAGTTGTTGACCAATAGCATTACTGTAAAATGAACCTCCAAACTGATATCAGCCCTATATGATATAATCACAACAGAACCTCTGCTTCTCAGAGGTGTGACAATGGGGTTAGCAAGATGAACACAGAGAATGCTGAATTCCTAACACCGAGGAAATTTGGGGTCTGCCCTACATGGTACCATACAGTAACATACAGTGGTTGGGGCAAGGCCTGGTCTGTATAACAAATTGTCTGGCACACCATGTACCCTGTGACTCCCTCTCTACAGTACAGTCCCTGAGCTCACTCAGCACCCCTCAGAGAGCTGCATGCAGGCAACGCCAGCCAGGCCAGGTTGAATTATCTAATTTTACATAACCTCCTAATCTCCTCCACCCAGCCCGGCTGCCACCCAGACACAACCAGCGCAGTACGGCTCAGGGGGAAAACTGGAAAGCTTTTGTCCCCAAACAAAGGCAAGGCAACAGGGCCAGCACATCTGTCAGCGAGCCACACTCATTTGTTTCAGATTTCTCTCCTTCCCTTCCTTTCTGCTCCCACCACCAAGCATGGCCACAAGCAGGCTTAATGACCAGCAGCCAAAGGATGGAGATGGAGAAGACGGTTGCTATAGCAGTGGTGTTTGTGAGGACTGTGATGCGATGCAGGCCAGGGGGAGGATATGGGGAGGTGTGAGGAGGGAATGAGTGGGGGAGAGGTGAGAGGATGTGGGGAAGATAATAGCGGTTCGCTGGTTTGGCACATGTGTTTTGTGTAGACCGTGGTTTAGCGTAGGATGGCCAGAGTGGGAAATTAACACCAGCCACCAACCAGCCAAATGGGGAGGAGATGCTATAGAGCCCTGCAGTGGATTTGTTTTTATAGAGCGAGAGTGAGAGACGAGAGAGAGAGTGATTATTATGGTCCTTAGAATAGCATAATTAGAGAGACAGGCTCTAACCGCCTCTGTGTGGACGAGGAGTGTGGAGGAGGAGTGTTGTTTTCCTGTTCCTCCGCTCCTCACTAAAATAGTGTGCTGTTTGACCCTCCCACTTACTAGATAATGTTGTTTACTGATTTTGTTTGTTTATGGGTGGCACTTTTTGGGGGACATTCTGTGGGTGATTTCATGGGTGGTCGCTCTTAAATTAAACCTGTGTCAACCTACAGTAAGTGTTTACCCCCATATAAAGAAATACTACAGTTAACTATAGAATACTATAGGTGAGAAACCTACATGCCAAGTATACACCATATTGTGTGCCATACAGATTACAGAGAAGAGCAGAAGTGCTGGACTCTGTTCAGGCTGCATGGCTATCTAAAGATTACAGACAGTTTGCACTCTTAGTATCTCCCCAGCAGTTTTCCTAAAGGACAAAGCGTCACCTTCTATGTCAAAGATAATTTAACAAAAACACTATAGTAAATAATAGTATTTTTTACATTTCATACTGGAGCTCCAAGGCATGTGTCGAAATAGCCAAGCAGTGTGAAGCAGTGTGCCGATACCTGTATCATTTTATCAGAAGCACGTGATCAAGGACTTCCGAAGCTTCATTTCGTTGAACAACCACCTGATTGGTTTGGTATTGGATTGATAGAAGATGAAAAGGCTCCGCTGCGCACACACTACGGAGTGTGGATCGTCATCTAAAATCATTTGGCTGCTCTAAATTATTTTGCCTAGCATGTGTCACATTGTGTTGATCAAAGCATTGAAAAGTTAACCTGTTTTTGATGGAAACCGCAATGCTTCAGGAAGCTTTGTTTCCCACCACTATTAAAAACTACAGTATACTGCAGCAGTGGTCCCAACCTTTTTGGTTTCCGTACCACCAACTGAATATTGTTCTGTCCGGAGTAACCCTGAAGTACCCCTGCATTTTATTAGTAGGCCTGTGGTGCCACGAGTCTTCTTAAGTACCCCCTGTGGAATGGACAAGTACCACCAGGGGTTCTAGTACATGGTTGGTAACCACTGTACTACAGTCCGCAAAACACTACAGTAAATACTACAGTATAGTACCATCTGCCAAAACACTACAGTAAATACTACAGTATAGTACCGTCTGCCAAAACACTACAGTAAATACTACAGTATAGTACCATCTGCCAAAACAATACAGAAAATACTACAGTATAGTACCGTCTGCCAAAACACTACAGTAAATACTACAGTATAGTACCGTCTGCCAAAACAATACAGAAAATTCTACAATCCGCAAAACACTACAATAATTACTATACTACCGTTTTCTTTTACTACAGTATTTATAATATAGTTAACCTTTCCTGAAGGAATGTGGAACGAGCGAAAGCTCGGTTTAATGTTTTGAAAGTTTTGAAAGTCTCTGAAAAAGTGTTATTTTAGGAAAAGATAGATTACTAGCTACCTTTTGAATTTGTATCAGTTGCTGGGACCGTTACTATCTGTCCAGGGAGCCTGCCAACTAAAAGTCTGAAGAGCTGCTTGGCATAGTAGCTAGCCTAGCTGCTAAATACTGTAGCTATTAAGCTATAAAGTTTTCCTGAAAGCTTGAATATAGTCCGCTACACTGTTAGCACTTATGGCTGGGACCGCAGATTGTACCTGACTTGTGGCTGTCTAAATCCCTGCTGTTTGTTTCTGTTTCCATATGCCCTACAACCTCCCCTGTCTCGAACTGCGGGGAGTACAAGCGTTAGCTTACGTTGCTGCCATGACATCCAAAACCAAAGCCGGTGGCTTGTTCTACAAGCAATTGTTAAAACAAGAGGAAAATAGCTTTAAGAGCTTTGTCCAAATTGTTACGTCTGTCGTGCAGCGTGGTAGGCGTACATTTTCTTTAATTTTAAATGTTCCTCCAACAACAATAAAAAACTCAATGAACGTAAAGCTAGGAGTGCAACACATGCAACACAAAAAGACAAGATCCCACAACAGAAGGTGGGAAAAAGGGCTGCCTAAGTATGATCCCCAATCAGAGACAATGATAGACAGCTGCCTCTGATTGGGAACTAAACTCGGCCAACAAAGAAATATAAACATAGATTTCCCACCCTAGGCACACCCTGACCTACCAAATAGAGAATTTAATGGATCTCTAAGGTCTGTGGAACCGGACCGTGGATCATCGCCGGAGGCTATGAACTGGGAACCCCCGCTGGAGGCTCTGGAGAGCAGCTCGTCGCTGAAGCCTCTGGACTGCGGCTCGTCGCTGGAGGCTCTGGACTGCAGATCGTCGCTGGAGGCTCTGGACTGCGGACCTTCGCTGCAGGCTCCGGACTGGGGACCGTCGCTGCAGGCTCCGGACTGGGGACCGTCGCTGCAGGCTCCGGACTGGGTACCGTCGCTGCAGGCTCTTTGCCGTGGACCATTACTACAGGCTCCAGGCCATGGATCATCACTGGAGGCACAAATCAAATCCAATTGTATTTGTCACATACAGATGTTAATGCGAGCGCCTTCTTCACAATGCTGTCTGTGTGCGTGGACCAATTCAGTTTGTCCGTGATGTGTACGCAGAGGAACTTAAAACTTACTACCCTCTCCACTACTGTTGCGTCGATGTGGATAGGGGGGTGCTCCCTCTGTTGTTTCCTGAAGTCCACAATCATCTCCTTTGTTTTGTTGACGTTGAGTGTGAGGTTATTTTCCTGACACCACACAGCGAGGGCCCTCAGGGCCGTCTCGTCGTTGTTGGTAATCAAGCCTACCACTGTAGTGTTGTCCGCAAACTTGATGATTGAGTTGGAGGCGTGCATGGCCACACAGTCGTGGGTGAACAGGGAGTACAGGAGAGGGCTCAGAACGCACCCTTGTGGGGCCCCAGTGTTGAGGATCAGCGGGGTGGAGATGTTGTTACCTACCCTCACCACCTGGGGGCGGCCCGTCAGAAAGTCCAGTACCCAGTTGCACAGGGCGGGGTCGAGACCCAGGGCCTCAAGCTTGATGACGAGTTTGGAGGGTACGATGGTGTTAAATGCTGAGCTGTAGTCGATGAACAGAATTCTCACATAGGTATTCCTCTTGTCTAGATGGGTTAGGGAAGAGTGCAGTGTGGTTGCGATTGCGTCATCTGTGGTCCTATTGGGGCGGTAAGCAAATTGGAGTGGGTCTAGGGTGTCAGGTAGGGTGGAGGTGATATGGTCCTTGACTAGTCTCTCAAAGCACTTCATGATGACAGAAGTGAGTGCTTCGGGGCGGTAGTCGTTTAGCTCAGTTACCTTAGCTTTCTTGGGAACAGGAACAATTGTGGCCTTCTTGAAGCATGTGGGAACAGCAGACTGGGATAAGGATTGATTGAATATGTCCGTAAACACACCAGCCAGCTGGTCTGCGCATGCTCTGAGAACGCGGCTGGGGATGCCGTCTGGGCCTGCAGTCTTGCGAGGGTTAACACATTTAAATGTTTTACTCACGTCGGCTGCAGTGAAGGAGAGTCCGCAGGTTTTGGTAGCGGACCTTTGAGATATTTTGTAGTCACATTGCGCAAGTTGGAACTGGTGTTTTTCTGGATCAAACATTTTGGATATAATTCAACGGAATTACTCGAGCAAAAGGACCATTTGTGATGTTTATGGGACATATTGGAGTGCCAACAAAATAAGCTTGTCAAAGGTAAGGCAATAATTATATTTTTATTTCTGCATTTTGTGTCATGCCTGCAGGGTTGAAATATGCTTTTCTCTCTTTGTTTACGGAGGTGCTATCCTCAGATAATAGCATTGTTTGCATTCACCGAAAAGCCTTTTTGAAATCTGACATGTTGGCTGGATTCACAACAAGTGTAGATTTAATTTGCTATCTTGCATGTGTGATTTAATGAAAATTTGATTTTTATAGTAATTTATTTGAATTTGGGGAGGCTAAACATGTAAAGAGTGGTATACCGCAGGGCAGCGCTCTTGGCCCTCTTCTTTTTCTAAGAACATTGTATTTGGTACAAATCATTCCATAAGTTCTAGACCTCAGCTGAATCTGATAATTAAAAATGTGGCTGTTGAGCAAGTTGAGGCGACTAAAGGACTTGGCGTTACCTTGGATTGTAAACTGTCATGGTCAAAACATATTGATTCAATGGTTGTAAAGATGGGGAGAGGTCTGTCCGTGATTAAGAGATGCTCTGCTTTTTGAAACCACGCTCCACAAAGCAAGTCCTGAAGGCTCTAGTTTTATCTTATCTTGATTATAGCCCAGTCATGTGGTCAGGTGCTGCAAAGGACCTAGAAAAACTGGTGATTGGCTGAAAAGCGTGGTATATACGGTAAGACTGTATAACACGGGTATGACAAAACATTTATTGTGACTGTTCTTATTACGTTTGTAACCAGTTTATGACAGCTACAAGGCACCTCGGGGGTTTGTGGTATATGGACAATATACCACAGCTAAGGGTTGTATTCAGGCACTCTGCGTTCCATCGTGCATAAGAACAGCCTTTAGCCATGGTATTTTGGCCATTTACCACACCTCCTTGTGCCTTATTGTTTTAGTATATTATTGTATTTATCTTAGCATATTATAGTATTTATACCATAGAATTTTTCATGTGGCCCTAATGAGACAGTTCAGCTCCTTTCATAATAATAGAGCATAGAGCTTTTGATGAAAAAATACTTTTAACAAATTGACAGTTTAATGAACATTATTTTTACAACAATCACATGATGTGTGAGTGGCTGAGAGCACTGCACACATATCTGAGAGCAAGCGCTGGAAGTATCATTGGATCTGTAAAAACAGAAACTCAGTCTCACAAATAATAAATATTATAATATTTAGCAGCCTATACTGTATATGCCCTTGCCCACTGGGTTCTAGACTTCTGGCACATATTGATTCAGTTTGACTTGTAAGATATCAAAAGGCTGATCTGGATCAATCTGGTGGCGGAAGCACTGTATCAAAAACATTAAACTTTCCAAAAGTAGCCAACGATCAACAGATCTGCCCTACATTAGTGGACCGTGGTGTAGAGTTACATGCAAAGAGTAAACATCACCAGTTCTCAAAGAATAATCAGTGAGGCGCTGATTGAAATTAAACAATTAAGTAAACATCAAAGTGATTGAGTGAAATAATCATCCCAGTCTCAACAGGATGGGGAAGTGATACCAGGGTTTAATCAACGCATCAAGGCACCATCAGGAAATGGGAACTGAACATCTTGCACGTTTAATGGGCAAATTGATTAGGACCTTATGGTCAATAGAATAATCATGCCATTTCTCAATACATCAACACTCCATTTCCTTCAGAACACCCAGCGGAGTGAATAAACTAAGTAACCGACTGACTCTCAGCAGTACAGGAGCTTTGTCTTGATTAGCTGTCTTGATTTGTCTTGATTAGCTGTAGTGGTGGTGGGGGCGGGTAGCAGCGGTACATCGGAAACAGCACTCTATTCCCTATATACTGTAATGCACTACTTTTGACCTAGGCCCTCGTCAAAAGGCATGTACTATATAGGGAATAGGATGCCATTTGGAACACAGCTCTAGTCTATTGATGAAAGACAAGGAGATAAATGTATCACAACAGAGCATGCATTACTGCCCTGACAGTTTACACAACACTATAGTGCTGAAGCTGGGCCTTACCTTCGGTTAACAGCGATTACTACTCTAATCCTAAACACTGCTCACTACACTTCTCTCATCTAAACCCGGAAAACCCACTCTCAAGGGGGCCCTATCCACCCATTCCCCCTTTACATAATCATTGTTCTCAAACTTCAAACGCATGCGGGGTTACTGCATCTGTAACCCCAAGCTCCCCGACTTATCCCCTGTTTCATTGATGCCTATCCTGACCCATGTGACGGTGCAGCTTCAGGCAGGACAGGGTGAGATAGGGTGATTTATTGCAGGGTTAATTGTTCACTGAAAAGGAACAGCGGAGCAGCAGAGCTCTGATTATGGTTTAGCTGCTATCAGATTCTAGGATACAGTTCATTAGCTCCATAATGGGGGGTTTCTCCCGCAGGACAGTGGAGGTGCAGGGGGCAACCAGGGGGGGATCAGAGGAATTAGGGCATGATGAGGGGAGCACTGCCAAGCCACAGGTCTGATTAGGCCCCACTCGGGGGGGGGGGGGGGGTGGACTTCCTGTGTGTGTCCATGTCTCTCTCCGCTGGACTGTAAGAGAGTTGAGAGGCCAGGAGCTGGTTGTTCTATTGGTTGTCCCTTTGGGAACAGACCATGGCTGGGTGGTAAAGGATAGGAAGCCCAGCGGGGAGGGTGATGATCCAACAACTGGAATGGTGTGTTGTGACATTATCATGAATCTAGTCTTTTGCACATTGCTGTCATAGGCTTTACAGCTCACTCAGAGAGGAAGAAAGAGAAGCAGAGAAAAACAGCAGAGAAAGAATTGAGGTAAGGGGGGGAGGAAAGGAGAGATAAAGAGGGGAGGAGAGAGAGAGGGAGGGGGAAAGAGAAAGAGGACTGTACATGAGGGAGAGTCATGGAGACTTGGTATAATCAGTCCTGGGACATAATGGACTGTAATCTTCTGTTTCCTGATATTAACTACAATCAGCAATCAAAGTGCACTGCAATTCATGAGCTTGTTAAAACACATTTTGGGACAGTACATCTAATGCAGTTTCCATTTTCGGAGCTCTGCCCCTTTTAAAATGAAATGAAAATGTCTAAAAAAAGACGCTTGTTTAGTGGAGCCAGTAAAAAAGCTTTTTTTGGGGGAAACTGGAACATTCCTCATGCTCATTAGCTTAAAACGCAAATGGACTCCAGAACAATTAATGTTAACTTTAATTTCTGGTTTTACATAAATATAAAAACCTGGATCAGCCCTTGGAATGTCGGGGGGGGTGCACAAAGCACACTGCAAAGGCCTTGTGAGACCCATGGAAACTAAGCCTTCACATTTTTAACAGGAGATTGGGTTGGTTTTGGCAGGGGTCTCCTAAAATGACTCTGGCCTACCTCCGTGTTCCTCTCTCTGCTGTGAAAGCATGGGGAAAAGGTTAGCCACTCCGACAGTGAGAGTCCCGTGGTAACTACCAACACGCACAAGCTCTCTCTCTCTAATGGAGAGTCCAGTTGACATGCTTCGGCTCTGTGTGTAATCAATGGGTGTTCAGTCCGTTCTTTCGGTTGCTAAAAATACAGCTTCTCTTTCATCCTGCTCTTTTCATTCTGCATGTCAGAGCTTTACTGGGTGCTTGTGAGAGGGCCTGGCGGGGCGCTACTCCTATAAAGTAGCGGGACGCAGAACATCTAGTGATTTAATGCCTCTGACCCACCCTATGCCTCCCCTCCTCCGCCAGGAAAGCCCAAATGAAAGTGAGATGTCCAACCCCCTCATGCTGCATTAACCTACATTCTTTCTAACAGGAGTTAGCTAGTCGAATATGTCCAAACTGCTTGAACTGACTACAACCACATGCAAACTCCTTCACCTTCTCCAAGTGTTCACGTGAAAAGCTGGAGACATGAGGGAGGGGTGTTATAGAGCTATGATAGAATCAGATCAAGACAGCTCTCGGCTCCCAGCTCTCTGCTCTCAACTCTCTGCTCTTTGCTCTCTGCTCTCATACCCCTCCACGCCTCCACCACTTTGCAAAAATGTAATTTGATATTTCCTCCGTTGTTTTTAGCAGGAACACCTGGGGACCTGGGAGACAGTGGGTCAGAGAGGGACTAGGCTGTGGAATCCCAGGCTTGCATTATAAAGGCTTGCATTATAACCTAACAGAGGACTTCAGAGAGAGAGAGAGAGAGAGAGAGCAGGCAAAACAATAATAACCAAATTATACGGAGAGAGAGACAGGAAGAGAACAACAGAGAGACCAAGACAGAGATTACATTGAGACCAAAAGAGAGAGAGAGAGAGAGAGAGCGACAGAGAGAGAGCAAGAGAGAGAGAGTGCTATAAGGCCCCCCTGTGGTGCTCCACTCTGAGAACCACGGCGGGCCCCTGTAAGAGAAGCCGGCCCGGCGGGGCCCTGGACGAACCCCTCCCCCGAGGATTAGCTTTGCTATGATTTAGCGCCGTTCTCACTGGCCTCCGGAATGCGACGGATGACGGATCTATTTTCCTACATTGTTTCACCTGCTCTAAATGGAACCACATGCTGCACACACAGGGCCGCCTCTCTTTTGTCTGTAATTGGAAGCACATTCAAAGCAGCGGCAAGAAGAAGAGAGGAGGGGTGAGGAGTGGAGGGGAGCAGAGTAGAGCTGGGCCCGACAGTGGCTCCCCTGGGGCTGGGGTGCGAAACCATGGGTTGGGTCAAGTGGAGGGGGTAGGGGGGTGGAAGGCGAGAGGGTGGCAGTAAGGAGGGAGGGAGAGAATGGGAGAGAGGGATGGAGTAAGGGAAAGCCACAACAGGGGAGACTAATCTTCCATTAGGGCAGTGGTTGCAAAATTGCTGGGCGCGCCCTTCCTAACTGTGGGTCTTTTGTACACTATATATACAAAAGTTTGGACACCTTTAAAGTAGTGGATTTGGCTATTTCAGCCACACCCGTTGCTGACAGGTGTATAAAATCGAGCACACAGCCATGCAATCTCCATAGACAAACATTGGCAAAAGAATGGCCTTACTAAAGAGCTCAGTGACTTTCAAAGTGGCACCGATATAGGATGGAACCGTTACAAGTCAGTTTGTCAAATTTCTGCCCTGTTAGAGCTGCCCCGGTCAACAGTAAGTGATGTTACAGTAAAGTGGAAACATCTAGGAGCAACAACGGCTCAGCCGTGAAGTGGTAGGCCACACAAGTTCACCGAACGGGCCCACCAAGTGCTGAAGCGTGTAGTGTGTAATAATCGTCTGTCCTTAGTTGCAACACTCACTACCTAGTTCCAAACTGCCTCTGGAAGCAACGTCAGCACAATAACTGTTCATCAGGTGCTTCATGATATGGGTTTCCATGGCCGAGCAGCCGCACACAAGCCTAAGATCACCATGAGCAATGCCAAGTGTCGGCTGGAGTGGTGTAAAGCTCGCCACCATTGGACTCTGGAGCAATGGAATTGCATTCTTCGGAGTGATGAACCACGCGTCACCATCTGTCAGTCCAACTAACAAATCTGGGTTTGGCAGATGCCAGGAGAACGCTACCTGGCCGAATGCATAGTGCCAAATGTAAAGTTTGGTGGAGGAGGAATAATGTCTGTTTTTCATGGTTCGGGCTAGACACCTTCGTTCTGGTGAAGGGAAATCTTAACGCTACAGCATACAATGACATTCTAGACAATTCTGTGTTTCCAACTTTGAAATCAGTGTGGAAGAACTTCACTGGCCTGCACAGAGTCCTGACGTCAACCCCATCGAACACCTTTGGGATGAATTGGAACGCCGACTGCGAGCCAGGCCTAATCGCCCAACAGCAGTCCCCGCAGCAATGTTCCAACATTGTGGAAAGCCTTCCTAGTGGAAAGCCTTCCTAGAAGAGTGGAGACTGTTATAACAGCAAAGGGGGGACCAACTCCATGTTAATGCCCATGATTTTGGAATGAGATGTTTGACGAGCAGGTGTCCACATACTGTTGGTCATGTAGTGTATGTAGAGTACTCAGACCCCTTCCCTTTTTCCACATTTTGTTACGTTACTGCCTTGTTCTAAAATGGATTACATTTAAAAAATCCTGATGAATTTACACACAATACCCCATAACGACGAAGTGAGAACAAGTTTTTAGACATCTTTTCCAATATATTTAAAATAAAAAACAGAAATACCTTATTTACATAACTATTCATGCCCTTTGAGATGAGACTCAAAGTTGAGCTCAGGTGCATCCTGTTTCCATTGATCATCCTTGAGGTGTTTCTCCAACGTGACTGGAGTCCACCTGTGGTAAATTCTATTGATTGGACATGATTTGGAAAGACACACACCTGTCCCACAGTTGGTCCCACAGTTGACAAGGTCCCACAGTTGACAATGACCAAGAACCCAATGGTCACTCTGAGAGAACTCCAGAGTTCCTCTGTGGAGAGGGGAGAACCTTCCAGAAGGACAACCATCTCTGCAGAACTCCACAAATCATGCCTTTATGGTAGAGTGTCCAGACGGAAGCAACTCCTCAGTAAAAAGCACATGACAGCCCGCTTGGAGTTTGCCAAAAGACACCTAAAGACTCTCAGACCATGAGAAACAATATTCTCTGGTCTAATGAAACCAAGATTGAACTCTTTGGCCTGAATGCCAAGTGTCAGGTCTGGAGGAAACCTGGCACCATCCCTACGGTGAAGCATGGTGGTGGCAGCATCATTCTGTGGGGATGTTTTTCAGAGACAGGGACTGGAAGACTAGTCAGGAATGATGGAAAGATGAACGGAGCAAAGTACAGAGAGATTATTATTTAAATTGACTGATTTCCTTATATGTACTATAACTCAGTAAAATCTTTGAAATTGTTGTGTTTATACTTTTGTTCAGTATACATGAAATTAGGAGATCTGGGGAAATATGCAGTGTTATGTGTATCCAGCCAACGAAATCCATTGTCGGCTTGCAGACAGGCTTTTTGGTTATGCTACATTGACACCTGTTGGTATGAAGCAGAATTGCAACTGATTATCTATTTTGAATAAAGATCAACATTTTCCTTGTGTCTTTTTCTTTGACATTCTGTGTCTGGTTCCCTTTGAGTTATTGAAAATTGTAAAATAATGAATGGGTAGAGAGTAATATTTGCTTGATTAGCTATTCAACTGTGAACTACAGGTTGGGAGCTTGTAACTCTCTTACTTTCAACCCTAGTGACAACACATAGTAACACCTACTGTACTGCAGCCAGTCTGAGATGTGATTAAATATACAACAGAGAACAGGGCAGAATCATTGCTATGCCACTGCTGATAGGAGGCAAAGCAGGTGTGATCTGGTCATGACCAGATGATGTGATTAGGGATGTGTGCTGCATCACGTAGCTACCCCTCATACACAAACAAAAATACTCTCGCTCACACACACACACACACACACAGATTCTTATCAACACCAGCCACCCCAGTGGTGACTCCCCACCCACTGGGCACAGACGTAATGTCACATCTGCTCCAGCAACGCCCTCTACTGCTCATCCTGTGTCTCCTTGACCTGCCGCCACTCCCCCAGTACTCTCTTCCTCTCCCTCTCTCTTTGTGTGTGTGTGTGATTATGTGGGCAGGGACAGGTGTGCTGGAGTCAGATCCCCACCAGCTGCAACCTGTTCCATAATCAAGACCTCTACAAATACTCAGCCCTGCCACTTCCACTCTGCCAGATCGTAATCTCTGCTCAGTCAGTCTACGCGGCAAGCGTTGTTACTATTGGAGCCTGTTATCCTGTTGTGCCTGGTTTCCTTGCCTGACACTGTTTTCCTCTCCCCGCTGCAGTTCCGCCTCCTCTGACTCTGGTCCCTGTCTCCAGTTCCACGTCTCGTCATCCTGCTACTCTGTCCTGGATTCCCCTCTGGACCTGCTTACCCTGTCCCAACCCCTCTCGCTCAGCCTCAGCCTCCACACCTGGTTCCCTGTGTCACGAACCGGCTCAAAGCCCGTAACAAAGGGAGACAACGTGGAGATAAGGAGTAACAAAATATATATTTATTAACTAAAGCAACTAAGGAAAATATACAATGGTGTGTGTAATCAGTAATCAGTAGTGTGAGTGTTTTGCATGCATGAATGTGATAATGCAGGGTGTTGAAAGGTGCCAAAGCAAACAAACAAAAGGCCACCAAGAACCACAACACAATCTACAAAGGTGTCTGCATGGAGAGAGTCTCTTCCATGAATGTGGAAGAGGTCTATTTATCCTGGGACACACCTGGCCCAGGTGTTTCCCATGTAGCTGACGACCCTCCCGACTTCGCCCACCGGCATCCTAATAAGGAAACAAGAACAAAGACAGAATACGGCAGACAGAGTGGGAGGGTCGTCACACCTGCAACCCACCCGAGCTTCCCCTGGCTTGCTCTCCATCTTCCCCCTGTGTTTCAATAAATACCTTGTTTACTTCATCCCAATCTCCTCACCTGAGTCTGCTCTTGGGTTCCCCTGTTCCACTGTGCGTAACACGTCAGTTCAACATCTAGTTTTGATTTACATTTGGTTGAGTTGTCAACGTGGAATCAACAAAAACATGTCATTGGATTTGGGTTAAAATATGCAATGCCCTTATGTTGATTACCATTTGCAAATCCAATAATTTTCCCACATTGATTCATCACATCATTTTTTATTACTTATAAACAATGTTGATTCAACCCCCCCCCCCCCCCCCCCACAAAAAAAAACCATCTGGTAGTTACTGTAGATTTACCCTATTTATTCCATTACTTGCGTCATGAACAATAAACTGAATAAATAAATGGTTAGACTGACCCCTAGATAGTTTTGTTCAGACTCCCTTTTCTTTTGTCATACTGTGTGAATGTGATTTGAAGTTTCTCACTTCATGAAAGCAAAATAGATTGCATAGGAAGTCTATGAGATCTAGTTTCAAGGTTTTGCCTGCAGGATGTGCTCACTGGTCTGTCATTGATAACAGTTGTGTCCCAAATGGAACCCTATTGCATATATAGTGCACTTCTTTTGACAAAAGTGGTGCACTACAGCCTATAGGGAATAAGGTGCTACTTAGGATGCTGCAAAAAAACTGTTAATGGGAAGGGTATAGTCTACTCTCTGGTGCTGCTGAAGATAAAACTGAAACGGCAGGTCACATGATATTCATGATGAAGCAGGCAGCAACTGAACTAACTGGGGTTGAGATTTCTGCCAGCAGGCCTACATTTAATGAAACAGTTTCACTACACCTTCTTTATTCCTTTATATAGACAGTCAAGGCAGTATTATTCTCATTCCCAACTAGAAGCCTGGCTTACGGGCTATAGGGCATCACTGTAATCTTGATCGTTCTATCCATCTTTCTGTGTATATATATATACATGTGTGCATGTGCATGCTTGTGAGAGTGTGTGTATGCAGGCACATCTTCTGGCAGCAAACTGCAGGTCAATAATCTTGCTCTCTGTCCCACAATTTTCTCATTAATTAAGACAGCAGCACAATATTGATTTCATTCTAACAGAAGCTTTTGTGGCTCTCAAATAATAATGTGACTTGAGTTTGAAAAACATACCTCACTGGAGTGCAACTCCAGGAAGCGTAGAAAGAGAAATGCAGAAAGCCTCAAGGAAATAAACTCCATCTCTCTCCCTCCTCCTTCTCCTCCTCCTCCTCCTCCTTCTCTCCCCCTCCATCTACTCCCTATACAGTAAATTACAGAGCTGGAAGAATGATTGATCATTTTACAACCGCTTGAGGGACCCCGTTCAATAATGACAAACGTTCCTCACAGCAATGATTCATTTTGTTTCGCAGTCCGTAATGCCACCAAGGATGGGTGTAGTCCCTGAATCCAGATCCCTTTCACAAAAAAACATGATCAATAACCACAGCTGTGTAAAATACTTTCATCATAAATAGATCTGTGATATGACAGAGGACAGGTAATACATACACTATGTCAGGTTATAACCATTCACAAAAAAACACGATCAATAACCACAGCTGTGTAAAATACTTTCATCATAAATAGATCTGTGATATGACAGAGGACAGGTAATACATACACTATGTCAGGTTATAACCATGAATTACTGTATGCATGCTTCTTGCTGTGCGTTTGAGTATGTACTGTGTGTACATAAAGTGATCCACAACAAGTTGGGAGCATCAATGATTAAGATATCATGATTAAGAACAGTATCTCATACAGTAGTAAATAGCATAAAAAGTCATCATGGATTATCAAACTCATACGGTAGTTTTCTTATGTGTTTCCTCCCTTCCCAAATGTGTTATTATGGACATTCACCTGTACGCAAGGAGATAGAAACAGAATAAGAAGCCCCAAGCACAGTTGCTTTAGACTCAAATGACTCCAAAGTAATCAATTCCCATGTCCTGTGCATAATCATGTGCAGCACCATGAACAGTATATCACTGAGAATTCTATGAGATACAGTAAGGTTGACAAGGGACCAGAATACACTATATGCAGGCCTCCATGGAAGCTGCTTAGTTAACGCATTTTCTCCAAGAGCTACATTCATACTGTACACTGACTGATAGCTATACTTGGTTATCAACTCCTGTGTTGATATTCTGTAGCAATGTTTCCTTTCCCAGTGTGGCTATTTCATATCCTTTTTTCCATCCGCTTCCCTCCCAGTCTTCCTAATTGAATAATTGAGGATTAACTCAGTGACATTCACCCTTGTGTTACAGTATGGCTGTCTGTAAAAGGCAGAGGAGTTGGCCAGAGCAGAGAAAAAGAGGAAGAGGCAGAGTGTTGCACTGTGAAAGCCAAAGTCCAGGGGACTCTGACAAAATGAAAGTGGAGGAGCCTCAACAGAAAGGAAATGTAGACATCATGAAAAGTAGCAGAACAGAAACTGTGGGGTGCTCTTCAATTGGTAACCATCACATTCACAAACCTCACCTGCAGCCTGACACATCATAAAGTAATTCATAATGAGTAATACAGAGTCAAATAAAATGTGTTTATAGTAGGCAACTCTTTGCACAGAAATGTAGTTCAGATGTTAGTTTTTGAATGATCATTTTCAGTATCTGTACATATAAATCAGGACATCTTTCCAATCAACTGTCCTGATGCGCAGGGGTTCTACATTTGAAACAATATTCCGGTTAGAAACAGAAAAGACCACATTTTACAAATTGCAGATGGAGAGTTTAACGCACTGTAAAAATGACATTTATTTGTAGAAACAAGTTCTGGATGATGACGTAGCTGCTAAAATGGCCGAAAGAGGTTCATTCCACAAAAACAGTGCCTTTTGCATCCCTTTGCTATTTGAAGTAGATATTGTGCACAAATATTGCATTTTAAAAGCCTGTTATATGAAATGAAATGCCCTTTAATATAGACCACATGGATAATTCAATAAACCCTACTTTTAATATGAATATTTAATATTGCTAAAGTGCCAAAATTCAGAGTTTTTACATCTCCCAACCCTGTGTCACTTCTAGGAAGATTTCAACCCACTAAATCCCAAAATGTCTCCAGGTTTCACCATCATTGTAAAGCCCTAGTTATTTTGTTGCTTTGACAGTCATTTCTGAAGATGACTATTTATTTAACTTGATTAGTGATTAATTTACGTCTGTGCCAACCCTGTTACATGAACTGAACTCTCGTTTTAACATAGTGAAAGAATTCCTTTTAAAATATATATTTTTTAAAACATTAAACATTTAATAGTCAAATCATAGTGTAAAAGAAGGTGAGTTGGTTCTACTCTTTTTGGCCATTTCTAGTGTTTTGTGGTGGAAAACCAAGCAGGTCAAGGATAATATGTCAACCCTGTTACACATAAAAAGACAGTAGAAATGGTTTAGCAATTTATTTTTTGTTTGAAGCTTGCATTCAATTACCTCTCCCTGTTGCACACAACAAGCTTCCATTCCCCCTGTCATGAGGGGATTAATGGCTGATTTCAAATGAAATTGTCAACTCTGTTACTTTATTTGGCACTTAAAGGACAACTGCATTTCCTGATTTGTCCTCATTTTAGATTTGGTTACAGGTTTTTACAATCGCTTACACACTAAACGTGGTACTTGAGACACACTCAGTGAAACCATTAACTTGTGTACCTAATCTTCAGACCAAGTCTGCAAAACTGCAAGCACATTATCTGCTTTACACTCAGTTTCCAATTGTAAAACACTTTTTGCAAAACACTAAACACAGTTCTCTACATTAGACACATCATTCAAAACGAACAGGTCTCGTGTTTGGTTTGGAAAACACTGCCATTCAAAATGCCACACTCATTTACCGATTACCTACACCCAGTGCTCACGTGTGAAAACACTTATAGCTCATTTCTTCACTTAGAAATCAGAGCTTGAGCACTATAAATAGGCTTCAGGTTGGCTTTCTTGGTTTGGACAACAATGGAGACCAGTTTTGGAGAGAGAGTTAGAGGATGAGGAGTGAAAGTAAGAGGGGGACGAGGAGGATGAGGGGGGGAAAGAGGATGAGGACGAGGAGTGGGACAAGAAGGAGGAAGGAGAACAATCACAGATGAGATCCGGGCGACTTTGGCTGACCATGTGGTCAACCATGGTTTGAGTTTTAGGGAGGCTGGGCAGAGGGTCCAGCCTAACTTGAACCCACAAACTGCAGCAAGTGTCATCCGGACATTTCGAAACGAGATCAGGTAAGTAAACCTACCCTCTATACCATGTTACTGTACGTACAGCACTGCAACACTTACAGCACTACAGTCACATTTCGTACTGAAAGAAATCCTGCACCATAACCATTCACATCATGTTTTGGCAGAATTGCTAGACGTCCCTTCAATGGAGGAAGAAACGGTCTGTTCACAGCAAAGCAGGAACAACACATAATGTGTACGGTCATTTCAAACAACAGCATACGTTTACGACAACTGCAACACCACATTACTGACAACACAACATTCAGTAACATAAATGACTTGACCGTCTCCTGAAATCAGATTCGTATGAAGCAGCTCGTATGAAACAACTGCGCTATGAATACGTAGAAGTAAGCAATACTATCCTGTCATTGGTACTGTATTCCAGTGGATTGTGCTACATATTGAATACTCTGTCTATTCATACTGTCATACAATAATGTTTTGTCTGTTTCAGAGTTATGTATCTAGATGTTGCTGCAGAGCATTATGATTTTTGTCTACGTTGACGAGGTCGGCTTTAACCTAGCCAAAACAAGACGCTGGGGAAGATAACTCATAGGACACCACGCCATCGTCAATGTCCCTGGACAGCGTGGTGCCAACATCACAATGTGTGCAGCCATTAGTCAGAACGGTGTCCATCATGCTGCTCTTGGTCCTTACAATACTGCCCACATTATCACCTTCCTTGACACCCTGCATAATATCCTCATTCCCAATGACCAGAGGAATGGGCCAGAGCCGTCCAGGTTTGAAGTCATCTGGGACAACGTAAGATACCGCCGGGCTGCTCTGGGCCACAGTTGGTTCATTGACCATCACGTTTTGATGCTCAACCTGCCACCATATTCTCAATTTCTAAACCCAATGGAAGTTATTTTTGGCGTGACGTTGGGAAGTGATTGCCAACCCCACCAACGCATACCCATTCTCCAGGCGATGGAGGAGGCCTGTGGTGACATGAACGAGGGGGCATGCCAGGGCTGGATACGCTACTTCAGACACTACTTCCCTCACTGTTTAGGCAGAGAGAACATCAACTTGTGATGTTGATTCTGTGCTGTGGCCAGACCCAAATAGGAGACCGGATGCACCATAATTGTTTTTTTCTTTATAGTAGCAAGCCTATGTGTTTATCTTCTACTGTATTTGTTTTGTCTGTTACTGTTCATACCGAAATCCGGATAAAAATGTTTTGAGAAAAAACGATGCTGGCACTAAGACTGCACTCAACGAACTGTATAAGGCCATAAGCAAACAAGAAAATGCTCAACCAGAATATGTGGTCCTAGTGGCTGGGGACTTTAATGCAGGCAAACTTAAATACTTTTTACTTCATTTCTACCAGCATGTCACATGTGCAACCAGAGGGGAAAAAAACTCTAGACCACCTTTATTCCTCACACAGAGACGCAAACAAAGTTCTCCCTCACCCTCCATTTGGCAAATCTGACCATAATTCTATCCTCCTGACTCCTGCTTACAAGCAAGAAGTGGTCAGATGACGTGGATGTTACGCTACAGGACTGTTTTGATAAAACAGACTGGAATATGTTCCGGGATTCATCCAATGGCATTGAGGATACCCATACCCTGATGAAGACAGCTTGGCTGTCGAAACGTTGGTAATTAAATTTTTGCATCTGAGCTCCTAGAGTGTGTCTTTTATTTTCAAGTTTTCTACTCCGCTAGCCAGCACCTCCCTCGTCTTAATAGGTGTGCGTTTCTTTTTCTTCTAGATTGAGGAGTATACCACCTCAGTCAACGGCTTCATCAATAAGTTAATTGACGACGTCGTCCCCACAGTGACCTTACGTACATTTACAAACCAGAAGCCATGGATTACAGGCAACATCCGCATCGACCTAAAGGCTAGAGCTGCCACTTTCAAGGAGCAGGACACTAATTATAGATATTCCGTAACCGATGTGAGCAAGACCTTTAAACAGGTCAACATTCACAAGTCTGTGGGGCCAGATGGATTAACAGGACGTGTACTCAAAGCATGCGCAGACCAACTGGCAACTGTTCTTATTGACATTTTTAACCTCTCTCTGACCGAGTGTGTAATACTTACATGTTTCAAACAGACCACCATAGCCCCTGTGCCCAAGAAAGCAAAGGTAACTGGCAAAAATTATTACCGCCATGTAGCACTCACGTCGGAACTCATGAAGTGCTTTGAAAGGCTGGTCATAGCTCACATCAACACCATCATGCAGGAAACCCAAGACCCACTCCAATTCGCATACCGCCCCAACAGATGAGTCAATCGCACTCCACACTGCCCTTTCCCACTTGAACAAAAACAAACCACCTGTGTGAGAATGCTGTTCATTGACTACAGCTTCGTGTTCAAGACCATAGTGTCCACAAAGCTCATCACTAAGCTAAGGACCCTGGGACTAAACACCTCCCTCTGCAACTGGATCCGGGACTTCCTGACAGGCTATTTATTATCTATGCATAGTCACTTTACAAATGACCTCAGCTAACCTGTACCCCCTGTATTTATTATTTAACTAGGCAAGTCAGTTAAGAACAAATACTTCTTTGCAATGACGGCCTACCCCTGCGACGCCACCCTATGGGACTCCCAATCACGTCCAGATGTGATACAGCCTGGATTCAAACCAGGGATTGTAGTGATGCCTCTTGCACTGAGATGCAGTGCCTTAGACCGCTGCACCACTCAGGAGTCCTGTATATAGCCTCGTTATTGTTATGTAATTTTCTTGTGTTACTTTTTGGTTTGATTGAATTTTTTAACATTAGTTTATTTATTAAATGTTTTCTTAACCAACCACCAGTTCAAGAAATGGAGTTAAGGGCTTGTAAGTAAGTATTTCCCGGTACAGTGTTATATTCAGCGCATTGATTTGAGTTCCAGCCAAAAGTTTGGACACACCTACTCATTCCAAGGTTTTTCTTTATTTTTCACTATTTCTGTGGAATAATAATGATGACATCAAAACTATGAAATAACACATGGAATCATGTAGTAACCAAAAAAGTGTTAAAAAAATCAAAATATATTTTAATTTGAGATTCTTCAAAATAGCCACCCTTTGCCTTGATGTTCTCTCAACCAGCTTCATGAGGTAGTCACCTTGAATGCATTTCACATAACAGGCGTGCCTTGTTAATGCTTCTTGATGCTTTTAACCAATCAAACTGTCTCTCATGAGGACCCCCATAGGAAAGGAAGACCCAGAGTTACCTCTGCTGCTGAGGATAAGTTCATTAGAGTTAACTGCACCTCAGATTGCAGTCCAAATAAATGCAGTGTTCAAGTAACAGACACATCTCAACATAAACTGTTAAGAAGAGACTGTGTGAATCAGCCCTTCATGGTCGAATTTCTGCAAAGGAACCACTACTAAAGGACACCAATAATAAGAAGAGACTTGCTTAGGCCAAGAAACCCGAGCAATGGACATTAGACCGGTGGAAATCTGTCCTTTAGTCTGAGTCCAAATTTGAGATTTTTGGTTTCAACCGCCGTGCCCTTGTGAAACTCAGAGTAGGTGAACGGATGATCTCCACATGTGTGGTTCCCACCGTGAAGCATGGAGGAGGTGTGATGGTCTGGGGGTGCTTTGCTGGTGACACTGTGATTAATTTAGAATTCAAGGCACACTTAACCAGCATGCCTACTACAGCATTCTGCAGTGATACGACATCCCATCTGGTTTGCGCTTAGTGGGACTATCATTTGTTTTTCAACAGAATAATGACCCAATACACACCTCCAGGCTGTGTAACCAAATGCGAGTGATGGAGTGCTGCATCAGATGACCTGGCCTCCACAATCACCGGACCTCAACCCAATTGAGATGGTTTGGGATGGGTTGGACCGCAGAGTGAAGGAAAAGCAGCCAACAAGTGCTCAGCATATGTGGGAACTCCTTCAAAACTGTTGGAAAAGCATTCTAGGTGAAGCTGGTTTAGAGAATACAGAGTGTTCAAAACTGTCGTCAAGGCAAAGGGTGACTACTTTGAAGAATATGAAATATATTTGTTTGATACTTTTTTGCTTACTACATGATTCCAAATGTGTTATTTCATAGTTTTGATGTCTTCACTGTTATTCTACAATGTAGAAAATTGTAAAAATTAAGAAAAACACTTGAATGAGTATGTGTTCCAAACATTGACTGGTACTAATATATAAATGTATTTAAAGAGAGAAAAAGGTGACATGGCCGATGGCCCATGGATATTTTTTCTAAATGTTTGCCCAATTTCTCTCTTATACTAATCTACAATGAGCCATTGGGGGATCTGTGTGCAATGGCCAGCCCCCCTACCAAGATGGGCCAGCCCGGTTTTCTGATCGACTGAGATGATCACAAACTCAGTAACTCACATTGATTAGCAAAGAGACCTGCTCCGACTCTGAAATCAGTTAGGCAGACAAGATCATGGATCATGGGAAAGGGTGTTTATAAACTTAGAAAGAGCACATTCTACGTTGTCACCTCACTCAAAAAGTCCTAATTTTAGGTGCGGCTAAAACCATGATTTGGTCAAACATTAAAATGCATCCTCATGATTCCTGTAATGAAAGTGTGCCCTGCACCTGCCCCTGTCTCCCTGTCTCAAAATTTGATCTGATTGTATAACATAACAACATTGCAATTGCGAGAAACACAGCTTTGGAAGCTTTGCCCCCTTGTCCCTGTTGAGGAGAGGAGGGTCTCAGCTTTCTGTAGGCATCTTTTATATTTCTCAACTCTCAATATTCAGCTCAATAGCAACTATTTTACAACCAAGATATTGGATATGGCTTTGAGATATGGGGCTCTATTTTCAGGCAGCACTGATAGGGATATTTAAGACTAATCAAAAGCTGGTTTTAGCAGTAACGCAGTTGGTTATGGCATACATTTTGACAGTAGAAACGCAGCCTATCCAGCCGTGATGCACATTGTCCATATGTGCATGGAACAACAGTAGACTAATGTGCTTTTAATGTTTAGAAACATTTAAAAATTGGTTTTCTTTTCCCATTTTGTTTTATTTGATTAAAAACCAAGCATAGCCTCCCCTCCTCTCAATAAAGGCTTTTTTTTGTCTGCCCAATGCAGACTAAAAAAGTCTGCCCAAGTGAAAATAGTATAAATATGTTTGATACACCCCTGAACCTATAGCGCTACTGCATGCACTTAAGAGTCACCATTGTGTTAGGTTTGTTAAAATAGAGCCCATGGAGCGGCACGTGCCCGAAATGCACACTGGCCATTGCAAGGTCTCATGGGTAGTAGCCTACAACTGCAAGGTTCTTTTAGGACATAACATTTACTGTTGGCTCAATACATGGCTACTAGCAGTGGGTATTATATTTAGAGTTAGCAATCTAGTTAAAACCTCGGACCCTTTTTTTCTGACCCTTTTTTTCAATTGTCGTCTAAAATGACATACCCAAATGTAACTGTCTGTAGCTCAGGACCTGAAGCAAGGATATGCATATACTTGATTCCATTCGAAAGGAAACACTTTGAAGTTTGTGGAAATGTGAAATGAATGTAGGAGAATATAACACATTAGATCTGGTAAAAGATGATACAAACCAAAAAACATGCATTTTCTTTTTTTTCATCATCTTTGAAATGCAAGAATAAGGCCATAATATTGCAGTTAAGGCGTAATTTAGATTTTGGCCATTAGATGCAGCGTGTGTGCAAAGTTCAGATTGAGCCAATGAAGCATCGCAATACTGCACAGTATTTTGTATCAATTCTGCCCAAATGTGCCGAATTGGTCAATTGATACATTTTCAACTACATAAGTATAGAGAACATACAAAAATAATTTAAGTTTACATACCCAGGAATGTCATACATGATGGATCATTTAGCTTATACACTAACTTTCACACATCTAGATGGTCGGGCAGGGTGGGTGTGGAGCCAGAGATAGCAGGGGTTCAAACTACAGAACTCAGTTCCTACATTTTAATATAAAAATGTATTTTTATCAAACAAAACAATGCTACATTTTTTTTCTGGGACCCTCAGGATGAAAAATCAAAGCAAGATTAGTGAATGTAAGTACATTACCTTCAGAGGTGAATGTATCAAACCAGTTGCTGTGATTAAAGTTTTTTGTTGTGTGCACTCTCCTCAAACAATAGTATGGTATTTTTTCACTGTAATAGCTACTGTAAATTGGACAGTGCAGTTAGATTAAGAAGAATTTTATATTTCTGCCCATATAAGACATGTACAGTGGGGTATTTAGTCAGCCACCAATTGTGCAAGTTCTCCCACTTAAAAAGATGAGAGAGGCCTGTACTTTTCATCATAGGTACACTTCAACTATGACAGACAAAATGAGAGAAAAAAAATCCAGAAAATCACATTGTAGGATTGTCTGCAATGTGGCCTCTCTCATCTTTTTAAGTGGGAGAACTTGCGCAATTGGTGGCTGACTAAATACTTTTTTGCCCCACTGTATATGTCCTGGAAAGTTTGCTGTTACTTACAACGTCATTCTAGTCACATTAGCGCATGTTAGCCTCAACTGTCCCACAATAGGGACACCGATCCCATAGAGGTTTTTAATGGCTGCCTCCTCCCTCTGCCCACGTTGTGATGCTGACAGTGGCACACTGCGTCTGGTGGAGGACAGGGCAGCAGGATGTGTTGCACATTGTTGATGTCCAGTGAGTCAGTTCTTTACCGAACAAGGCTGATTCATTGTAAAACCAGTACTGTTAACATATTTTCATTTCTCTACACAGGTGTTGAACCCCAAATTAATTAGCCTATGTTTGTAGTTAGTTCACATAAAGATGTAGGTAATTAATTTCTATTGAAAAAATATGGAAATTCTGGAGTGCTATTTGTTTTATTTTTTACCCCCTTTTTACTGGTAGTTAGTCTTGTCCCATTGCTGCAACTCCCGTACAGACTCCGGAGCGGGAGGTTGAAAGCCATGCATCGAAGCACAACCCTGCCAAGCCGCACTGCCGGAGGAAACCCCGTACAACTGGTGACTGAAGTCAGCGTGCATGTGCCCGGCCTGTCATAAGGAGTCGCTAGAGTGCAATGGGACAAGGACAGCCCAGCCGGCTTTAACCCTCCCCTAACCCAGACAACACTGGGCCACCTCGTCAGTCTCCCGGTCTCGGCTGGCTGCGAGACAGCCTGGGATTGAACCTGGGTCTGTAGTGACCCCTTTAGCACTGTGATGCAGTGCCTTAGACTGCTGCACCACTCGGGAGGCACTGGAGTCCTATTTTGGCAGTGGAGTATAGCAACTATAGTCTAACAAAATTAATGACAATCACTGGATTATGTTGCACAAAATATCTTGAGTCATGCATTCCTGCTTGGATGCGTTAGATGAAACAACTTATTACACTTCTTAATAAACCACTATGAATTACTTTTTGAGATGATTACTCATGATCTAGGTCCTACCAAATCATGGGCTGGTGCCACCAACTGTAACTGGGGGTGAGTTGGCAGTGCTTGCAGTGATGTGGGCTGGTGTGGATAAAATGCTAGGGTCGAATTCTTGTCCCTGTCAGCCGCTGGCAGAGCCTGTCGAGGAGGAGTCTCAGGGTGGCTGTGTTTGTCTCACGTCTCTTCCTGAGCCCAAGAAGCTGCTCCAGAACATTGACCTATAGTCCAGGATGTTGGTCCAAATGCTCACGTTCTCCCCATGGCCACCGACTGCTCTGGTTCTGCTGTCCACATCTATGTGAGTGTCAATAAGGGCAAAGAATCCTCAGAAAAAAGGTGTCCATGGAGCCTCCACTCGGTGCCACACTGACACAGTTTCCTCAGGACAGAAGTAGGCTGACCTTATGGTCCGGGCCAGGGAACGGTCTCTCACTCTTACGAAGGCTGTATTGTGTTGGGGAATCAGTAATCCGAGCACACTCCTCCTCTCAACGTGTGAATTGAATGTCCCTGTATGTTTTGAATAATGTATCTACAGTCCTGGAAAAAAGAATAACACATACAGACAGTCAGACAGAGGTCATAGCCAGCCACCACATTACATAAGATGTTATTGTGTTTGAGTACAACATTTATAATCCGTGCAGGCTGCCATTAATTGTGTTGTATTATCATGTCAAGAGGATGAAGGGAGGAAAATAGTTGTGTACCTGTGTTGTATGTCAATGATTCCCTTCTATATATTTTAGTCTACAGGGAGAGACAGACAGACATCATAATTATGAACATTTTCAACATTATGAAATTAGTATTTTGAGTCAAAGTCCCTGTGTTGCACACATAAACGCACATGCACGCACCAACGCAGGCACGCATGCCAATACACATACACACACTCCCAGACACACTCCCACCCACTGCCCCTCCACACATTTTTTTTAAATCCACATTACGAAGAATTCACATCCTCAGGTTCCCAATCTGTCTCTTTCCAATAAGGACACAGATGTCACACTACTGGCATCTAATGTCTCCCCACTGGACACAGATGACAATAAATGGTCTATTCCACATTGGTTCAACATTGTTTCCACTGCATTTCAATGAAACTATGTTGATTCAACCAGTGTGTGCCCAGTGGTTCACTACTCCTAAACCATCGACAGCCATATGTTCTGGAGACTTCCCACGAAGGAGGAACCAATCAATCTATTCTGGGCATCAACTACCAGCTAAAGAGGAGTGGTATGTCCTTGAGTGGTAGATCATCTGATATTCCCTGTACAGTCAAAATTAGTAGAAATTATGTAACAACCAATCGTATTGCAATGCATAATTTAAACCTTACAACACTACACAGATATCTTGCAGCTGTCATGTTGTACCTTTTCCTGTGGACTTGGACTGGCTGGCTGCCACAGTGGTCATGTCAGATGGCAGACCTACATACACCCCGCCATAGTTCCTGAGAGAGGTAGTATGAAAAGAGGTCACATGACATCCATACCATGGCAGACTTTCACCAACGACAGGGTATGATGTGTGTTAGCACTGCAGTGTGTGTGTACAGAATGTAACCAAAACGCATTAAGGAAGCAACAGTCCCAGAGATGACTTCCGGAGGTCAAAAATACAAATATTTTGGAAGTTGAAAACACATATTTTCCAGACGTTGAAATCAGGTGCATTTTAGGTGCTGAATGAAAGGTGAAGACATCTTCTGCAGATGTAAAAAAATAAACACACATTGAAAAAAAGTAATTTTCAATGACAGAATATATTTTCTGTCACTGATTCTACAGCAAAATTTAAACTGCTATACATTGTCAATAAGAATAACCAGCAGACCAGTTAATCTACAATAACATTCTTAGTAATGGTTACAGACTTTTTTTCTTGCTATGACTGTGATGTTTTTATTTATCTACCTTAGTTGAATGCACTGACTGTAAGTCACTCTGGATAAGAGGGTCTGCTGAATGACCAAAATGTAAAAACAAACACGTGCAAAGCATGCTGGGTATTATTCCAAACAAGTACAAATTTGGTCGGTGCAGACCAGATCCAAATCTGAACAAATCATAGACGTCAAGTCTATGTTTCACAAGTTTGAACAACACAGTACTGTACGGCACAGAAGAGCACAGTACAGTAGATTAGAGTACAATACAATAGTTTAATTCAGTAGAGTACAGCACAGAAGAGCACAGTACAATAGATTAGAGTATAGATAGTACAGTATTGTTTAATTCAGTAGATTAGAGTACAGTAGTGTACAGCACAGAAGAGCACAGTACAGTAGAGTATGGGTATAGTTTAATTCAGAGTACAGTATAGTAAAGTAGAGTACAATACAGTACACTATACTTTACTGTACTCGACTGTATTGTACTGTACGCTTCAGTACTGTACTGTTCTTTACTGTGTACTGTAATGTACTCTGCCTTGCTCTACTGTACTGTACTGTGTTGTCCAAACATAGACGTCTATAATTGGTTCAGATTTGGTGCAGTCCAGACCAAATCTGAACCAATTATAGACGTATATGTTTAGGCCAAATATAGGTCCGTCCGGACCAGACAACTGTGGACGTTGAAATTTTGTGTTTGAGCTAAACCTTTTTCAGAGGAGTAGGACGATAGGACAATCACTTACCTTCTTTTCTCATCGTCTGGTGAGGGTTCTTCTGTCCTGATTAAGACAATAACCACAGATCAGCTCACATGACCGGACAGAATGCTCAAAGCACAAACATATTGTACACAACAGCCAACACGTCACAGATCATTTATTAATATAGTTGACCTGGATAGTGAATGTGACTTGATTATGAGATGGGCAAGACTTGGGGTGGCAGGTGGCCTAGTGTTTGGAGCGTTGGACTAGTAACTGAAAGGTTGCAAGATCAAATTCCTGAGCTGACAAGGTAAAAATCTGTAGTTCTACCCCTGAACAAGGCAGTTAACCCACCGTTCCTAGGCCGTCATTGAAAATAAGAATTTGTTCTTAACTGACTTGCTTAGTTAAATAACGGAAAAATAAATAACTTGAAACAGTGGTTCTGTGAGGCCACTGATCATAGGGAATCAACAATGTGGATGATGGTTTTCTACCTATAATGAATGGAGGTGAAATGGTTACCAGACAATGCCATGGACACTGTCACGTTTCTTCTCTGTCCACAAAAGAGGCATGAAAAAATAAGTGTACATGTCGTGTCTGTGTGACAACGGGGCATTGTAGGCCTGGAGGTGTGTGACTGACTGGCTGGCTGTGGTTGGCAGTGTGCTGCTGTCAGGGTTCTGGATTGAGCACTTTAACTGCTCAGATGTTTATCATAAAGCACACACACTGAATTATATTTTTTTTAATTGGGGAAATGGATGCCTCCTCCCTCTGCCCACGTTGTGATGCTGACAGTGGCACACTGCGTCTGGTGGAGGACAGGGCAGCAGGATGTGTTGCACATATTGTTGATGTACAGTGAGTCAGTTCTTTACCGAACCATGCTGATTCATTGTAAAATCAGTACAGTTGACATATTTTCATTTCTCTACACACTAATATTCTATTGGTAAAAGAGTTGAAGGTCTTGATATGAAAGACTGAACAATTTACCAGAGGATTCACTTTAAATGTTTGCATCGTACAAATACCATATTTGAAAGTAGGCATTTTGAGGTATTGCAAGGGAATATAAGATACATACATGTAATAGACCTTTTTGATTTAAGACAGATTACATTACATTTCTCTCATTCTTTCTCTCACACTCTATCTTCCCTCTCTCTCTATTATCTTTCTCCCCTCTCTCTCTTTCTACCCCCTCTCTCTCTATTATCTTTCTCCCCTCTCTCTCTATTATCTTTCTTCCCCCCTCTCTTTCTCCCCCCTTCTCTCTATTATCTTTCTCCCCTCTATTCTTCCCCCCTCTCTTTCTCCCCCCTCTCTCTATTATCTTTCTCCCCTCTCTTCTTCCCCCCTCTCTTTCTACCCCCTCTCTCTCTATTATCTTTCTCCCATCTCTCTCTCTACCCCCTCTCTCTCTATTATCTTTCTCCCCTCTCTCTCTCTCTACCCCCTCTCTCTCTATTATCTTTCTCCCCTCTCTCTCTCTCTTCCCCCTCTCTCTCTATTATCTTTCTTCCCCCCTCTTTTCTCCCCCCTTCTCTCTCTCTTCCCCCTCTCTCTCTATTATCTTTCTCCCCCCTTCTCTATCTCTTCCCCCTCTCTCTCTATTATCTTTCTCCCCTCTCTCTCTTTCTACCCCCTCTCTCTCTATTATCTTTCTCCCCTCTCTCACTCTACCCCCTCTCTCTCTATTATCTTTCTCCCCTCTCTCTCTCTCTTCCCCCTCTCTCTCTATTATCTGTCTTCCCCCCTCTCTTTCTCCCACCTTCTCTCTTTCTCCCCTCTCTCTCTCTTCCCCCTCTCTCTCTATTATCTTTCTCCCCTCTCTCTCTCTTTCTCCCCACTCCCTCTCTCCCCCTCTCTCTCTTTCTCCTCCCTGTTGTCTATAAATATTTTTAACACACTCTCCACTCTCTGTGCTGTACACTAAGAAGGCAACAACTTGTTGAGTCTATGAAGGAGTAATCGGATGAGACGGTTGCTGTACTTACAAATCTTTGGAAGTTTCTGCAGGTCCTGTGAACTCAATAAAAATAAAAATAATATAAATACTCAACTATCCTTATTTTGTTCTGGATGTGTGGAATAAAATAGAAAAGTACATTTTATTTGTGAGGCTGCTGATTTGAGGTGGTCTTGTCTCACAGTGAGTCCACTCAACACGCATCACATCAAGCCCACATTTACTCATCCATTCACACTGTCTATCTCTCCTGTTTGTACTGTGTGCCTGCTTTATCTGTAGCAGGGCTGTTCAATTTCGGTCCTGGAGGGCCAAAACACTTCTGGTTTTCATCCTCTTCTTCTAATAAGGGACTGATTCAGACCTGGGACACCAGGTGAGTGCAATTAACCACCAGGTAGAAACAAAAAACAGAAGTGTTTCGGCCCTCCAGGACCGGAGTTGAACAGCCCTAATTTATAGGGATGTAGTGCATTACATACAGGTGCAGCAAACACGACAAACTCTGTCTTTGAAGAATCCTTACCATCCACAATATCAGTAACCACAGAGCAGACAGAATCATTGACAGCTAATCACTGTACCCATCTCTACAGTACCGTTCTGATGCTATCGGAAATGCCATAGGCTCCATACATCACTACTAACACAACTACCTGACTTAACAGCTCCCTTCCCACTCTTAGAAGATGTTACAGAAATCAATGTGCCACAGCTTAATGAACGCCAGTGTAAGGCAGTGCTCAATCCAGAACCCACTGTAAGGCAGTGCTCAATCCAGAACCCATTGTAAGGCAGTGCTCAATCCAGAACCCATTGTAAGGCAGTGCTCAATCCAGAACCCATCATAAAGGCAGTGAAAGAGCACTGCGGGTGATGTTGGCTGGATGAGCTCGTAGGGCTGTCTGTGATTTGACAGTTGTTGGTTGCTTTCGAGTGGCACTCCAGAGCTCTCCTGGGGGGACTGTATGTACCAACTCCACGTCACACAGAGAGGGACCTTGATATGGATGTGTAGGACATGTAGGGCCAGAGTGAGAGACAGGTAGAGGCCGCAGCGCAGATAGGACTTGCTCTGGGAGAGAGGAGGGAGAAGGTTGGAGTGGCTCTGAGGGAGAGGAGGGAGCGAGAGGGTTGGACTGGCTCTTACAGAGAGGAGTGGTAGGGAGTGTTGGACTGACTCTGAAAGAGAGGAGAGGTACGGAGGGTTGGACAGGCTCTGAGGGAGAGGGAGAGAGAGAGGGTTGGACGGGCTCTGAGAGAGGGGTAGGGTTGGACTGGCTCTGACAGAGAGGAGGGGTAGGGAGGGTTGGACTGGTTCAGAGGAAGAGAAGGGATATAGTGGGTTGGACTGGCTCTGAGAGAGAGTATAGGCTCTGACAGAAGAGTGATAGGAAGGGTTGGACTGGCTCTGAGAGAGAGGATAGGATGACGGTGGACGTAGTTTACGGTGGACGGAGATGACAGTGGACGTAGTTTACAGTGGACGTAGTTTACGGTGGACGGAGTTTACGGTGGACGGAGTTTACGGTGGACGGAGATGGCGGTGGACGGAGATGACGGTGGACGGAGATGACGGTGGACGGAGATGACGGTGGACGGAGATGACGGTGGACGGAGATTACGGTGGACGTAGTTAACGGTGGACATAGTTTATGTCAGGTCGTTTGCGTCATGTAGCTATGATCATACATCATCGAGCATACTGTATGCTACACCGTATGAATTTATATTACATCACAAAATGTGTTCCATTCCAGTCCATTCAAATAGTCTTCAATCACCTTCTTCATCTGCTACTAAATTCCTAGAAATTATCAATTTAAATTGTCTTCATTCACTTTCCTCATCTGCATCTAAATTCTTAGAAACACAATGGTTTCTATTTTATTGTGCAAGTAATTGAATGTTCTGTATTCACT
Organism: Oncorhynchus clarkii lewisi; assembly: GCF_045791955.1. Classification (NCBI taxonomy): domain Eukaryota; kingdom Metazoa; phylum Chordata; class Actinopteri; order Salmoniformes; family Salmonidae; genus Oncorhynchus; species Oncorhynchus clarkii. The sequence goes on along the minus strand of NC_092150.1, from coordinate 16,887,955 downwards.
GCTGTGTCTCAATAATCTGTCCTTGTATCAAAAGGAACATTATTGAACTTTTAAACCAGGTAATGAAACCACCTCCCCCATCCTCCATCTCCTCTGTTACCACACAACATGACATTGACAAAGAGTGTACACCTATGGAGGCCATACTTGTCAACTTTACAAAAAAATAGTTTTTTTAGTTTACGTTTAAGCGTCAGCCAATTAAAATTGTCCACATAGTTGCTTGTGATCAAAGGCTACATGTTAACTGTTCGGAATTTGAACCGTATATAATCATGGCCACCTGGTGAGGTTAGCTTAGGGCAAAATGTGCCATGTCATGTAATAGGAACAGCTAAAATGTAGCCTCAACTTCGTCAACAATTTTAATTGGCTGATGCTTAAACTTTTTCTCATGTTTGCAAGTATGGCCCCGTCGGGTCCCCAATGCTATTCTAAAATGTTGTCCATCTACTAATACTTATGTTATTCGTATTTAAATATGAAATGTGCATCTCCCAATTCACAACAAACACCACCATTTTATCCTTATCTATAGAAGACAAGACCAAAGCCATTATACAGTAACAATGTAAGTGGAGAAGACAGAGTGGCCATTTCACAACCCTTAGAAAATCGTATTCATTATTAAGGGGACTCAGATCTGGTTTCACAAGAGGAGGGATGAGAAGCACAATATCCAGTACATTTAGGAAGTCACAGTCCTATTTAGCTGGACAAACACATGGGTGTGGAATAAAGATGGACTGGGAATCGCAACTTCCCTTACCTGATCATTATAAAGATAAAACATTAGACAACAGGTTGTTAGGAGAATTTAACCAGACTCACATATAGAATACAACTGGTAATACAACTGGTAATTTGACCTCACAGCTGTGTTGTGCAACACTGCTGATATGATCACACTTAGTCTACAGTACTAACGATTCCAATACTGTTATGGATGGGTGTAGGGTCATTTTAGCATTGGCCAAATTTAGGTTGCCAATAGGCTATAAAAAATACCCTAGACCTTTGTTTTGAATAATGAAAAAATCAAATCAAATTGTATTTGTCACATACACATGGTTAGCAGATGTTAATGTGAGTGTAGCAAAATGCTTGTGCTTCTAGTTCCGACAATGCAGTAATAACCAACGAGTAATCTAACAACAATTCCAAAACTACTACCTTATACACACAAGTGTAAAGGGATAAAGAATATGTACATAAAGATATATGAATGAGTGATGGTACAGAACGGCACAGGCAAGATGCAGTAGATGGTATCGAGTACAGTATATACATATGAGATGAGTAATGTAGGGTATGTAAACAAAGTGGCATAGTTTAAAGTGGCAAGTGATACATGTATTACATAGAGATGCAGTAGATGATAGAGTACAGTATATACATATACATATGAGATTAATATTGTAGGGTATGTAAACATTATATTAAGTGGCATTGTTTAAAGTGGCTAGTGATACATTTTTACATCAATTTCCATGATTAAAGTGGCTGGAGTTGAGTCAGTATGTTGGCAGCAGCCACTCAATGTTAGTGGTGGCTGTTTAACAGTCTGATGGCCTTGAGATAGAAGCTGTTTTTCAGTCTCTCGGTCCCTGCTTTGATGCACCTGTACGGACCACGCCTTCTGGATGATAGCGGGGTGAACAGGCAGTGGCTCGGGTGGGTGTTGTCCTTGATGATCTTTTTGGCCTTCCTGTGACATCGGGTGGTGTAGGTGTCCTGGAGGACAGGTAGTTTGACCCCATAGGTATTCCTCTTTTCCAGATGGGTTAGGGCAGTGTGCAGTGTGGTTGCAATTGCGTCGTCTGTGGACCTATTTGGGCGGTAAGCAAATTGGAGTGGGTCTAGGGTGTCAGGTAGGGTGGAGGTGATATGGTCCTTGACTAGTCTCTCAAAGCACTTCATGATGACGGAAGTGACTGCTACGGGGGCGGTAGTTGTTTAGCTCAGTTACCTTAGCTCTCTTAATGACATTGTCACATGTCTTCACATCCTTGTCCCTGAGCTGGAGATTGACCTCTAACTGTGGGCTTAAAGATCCTTCACAGAGAATCTCCCACATATTTCCATTGTATAACATACATAATCATAATTCTCACGTCAAGTTCACATTATTTTCCCCTGGGGACTCCTTACCGTGAACCAGGGTAGAGTCAGAGAAGCGAAAACATAAAGCTGTTTGTCCCATTAGCTTCCTGGGGTTCTGTTAGACAAGGAGCCTGTCTGGTCTTTGCTGATTTTATATACAGTGCCTTGCGAAAGTATTCGGCCCCCTTGAACTTTGCGACCTTTTGCCACATTTCAGGCTTCAAACATAAAGATATAAAACTGTATTTTTTTGTGAAGAATCAACAACAAGTGGGACACAATCATGAAGTGGAACGACATTTATTGGATATTTCAAACTTTTTTAACAAATCAAAAACTGAAAAATTGGGCGTGCAAAATTATTCAGCCCCCTTAAGTTAATACTTTGTAGCGCCACCTTTTGCTGCGATTACAGCTGTAAGTCGCTTGGGGTATGTCTCTATCAGTTTTGCACATCGAGAGACGGACATTTTTTCCCATTCCTCCTTGCAAAACAGCTCGAGCTCAGTGAGGTTGGATGGAGAGCATTTGTGAACAGCAGTTTTCAGTTCTTTCCACAGATTCTCGATTGGATTCAGGTCTGGACTTTGACTTGGCCATTCTAACACCTGGATATGTTTATTTTTGAACCATTCCATTGTAGATTTTGCTTTATGTTTTGGATCATTGTCTTGTTGGAAGACAAATCTCCGTCCCAGTCTCAGGTCTTTTGCAGACTCCATCAGGTTTTCTTCCAAAATGGTCCTGTATTTGGCTCCATCCATCTTCCCATCAATTTTAACCATCTTCCCTGTCCCTGCTGAAGAAAAGCAGGCCCAAACCATGATGCTGCCACCACCATGTTTGACAGTGGGGATGGTGTGTTCAGCTGTGTTGCTTTTACGCCAAACATAACGTTTTGCATTGTTGCCAAAAAGTTCAATTTTGGTTTCATCTGACCAGAGCACCTTCTTCCACATGTTTGGTGTGTCTCCCAGGTGGCTTGTGGCAAACTTTAAACGACACTTTTTATGGATATCTTTAAGAAATGGCTTTCTTCTTGCCACTCTTCCATAAAGGCCAGATTTGTGCAATATACGACTGATTGTTGTCCTATGGACAGAGTCTCCCACCTCAGCTGTAGATCTCTGCAGTTCATCCAGAGTGATCATGGGCCTCTTGGCTGCATCTCTGATCAGCCTTCTCCTTGTATGAGCTGAAAGTTTAGAGGGACGGCCAGGTCTTGGTAGATTTGCAGTGGTCTGATACTCCTTCCATTTCAATATTATCGCTTGCACAGTGCTCATTGGGATGTTTAAAGCTTGGGAAATCTTTTTGTATCCAAATCCGGCTTTAAACTTCTTCACAACAGTATCTCGGACCTGCCTGGTGTGTTCCTTGTTCTTCATGATGCTCTCTGCGCTTTTAACGGACCTCTGAGACTATCACAGTGCAGGTGCATTTATACGGAGACTTGATTACACACAGGTGGATTGTATTTATCATCATTAGTCATTTAGGTCAACATTGGATCATTCAGAGATCCTCACTGAACTTCTGGAGAGAGTTTGCTGCACTGAAAGTAAAGGGGCTGAATAATTTTGCACGCCCAATTTTTCAGTTTTTGATTTGTTAAAAAAGTTTGAAATATCCAATAAATGTCGTTCCACTTCATGATTGTGTCCCACTTGTTTTTGATTCTTCACAAAAAAATACAGTTTGATATCTTTATGTTTGAAGCCCGAAATGTGGCAAAAGGTCGCAAAGTTCAAGGGGGCCGAATACTTTCGCAAGGCACTGTATATATATATATATATACACTGCTCAAAAAAAGAAAGGGAACACTAAAATAACACATCCTAGATCTGAATGAATGAAATATTCTTATTAAATTACTTTTTTCTTTACATAGTTGAATGTGCTGACAACAAAATCACACAAAAATGATCAATGGAAATCAAATTTATCAACCCATGGAGGTCTGGATTTGGAGTCACACTCAAAATTAAAGTGGAAAACCACACTACAGGCTGATCCAACTTTGATGTAATGTCCTTAAAACAAGTCAAAATGAGGCTCAGTAGTGTGTGTGGCCTCCACGTGCCTGTATGACCTCCCTACAACGCCTGGGCATGCTCCTGATGAGGTGGCGGATGGTCTCCTGAGGGATCTCCTCCCAGACCTGGACTAAAGCATCCACCAACTCCTGGACAGTCTGTGGCGTTGGTGGATGGAGCGAGACATGATGTCCCAGATGTGCTCAATTGGATTCATGTCTGGGGAACGGGCGGGCCAGTCCATAGCATCAATGCCTTCCTCTTGCAGGAACTGCTGACACACTCCAGCCACATGAGGCCTAGCATTGTCTTGCATTAGGAGGAACCCAGGGCCAACCTCACCAGCATATGGTCTCACAAGGGGTCCTGTCTCCTGGTAGCGCATCCATGCTCTGGACACTACGCTGACAGACACAGCAAACCTTCTTGCCACAGCTCGCATTGATTTTTCCATCCTGGATGAGCTGCACTACCTGAGCCACTTGTGTGGGTTGTAGACTCCGTCTCATGCTACCACTAGAGTGAAAGCACCGCCAGCATTCAAAAGTGACCAAATCATCAGCCAGGAAGCATAGGAACTGAGAAGTGGTCTGTGGTCCCCACCTGCAGAACCACTCCTTTATTGGGGGTGTCTTGCTAATTGCCTATAATTTCCACTTGTTGTCTATTCCATTTGCACAACAGCATGTGAAATTTATTGTCAATCAGTGTTGCTTCCTAAGTGGACAGTTTGATTTCACAGAAGTGTGATTGACTTGGAGTTACATTGTGTTGTTTAAGTGTTCCCTTTATTTTTTTGAGCAGTATATATATATACACATACATACATACATACATACATACATACGCTCTCTCGCTGATGCTTTGCTGGTTATTGAGATAATTCCACAGGCACTCTGATTCTATTACCATCATTTTATGACCGCAGCAGCAGCCTATACAAATCTCCAATCTCAGAAATACAACAGGCATTTTATTCAGTCATTGCTCTTTGTTCATGGCAATGAACGGTAGTGTATTAACCAGGAACATTCACGAGAAGACCTTAAGGTATTTGAACAGTAAAAGGTGTCCTTTTTGGGCTTTTGATGAATGAAACCAGGATAAAGAGTGAGCATTTCAAAGGGAGCAGAGGACAACCAGCATCAATCATCTGAAGAAACAGAGGAGGACTAGCTGCTGAGATGCCACAATCCTGTCTTTCTTTCATGCACATCCCATTGAGAAAGAGACGGCATAAATATAAGTGAAACTGTAAATGACACACACACACACACACACACACACACACACACACACACACACACAGTGTATGTTCTGGAACAAGAACACTCACCCCCTCCAGACGTGCTGGCGGCTGAGGAATTGCCACAACCCATTCTGCATGGATGTAGCTATCGTCCAAGAAAACGAGAGGAGCTCAAAGAGGAGGGAAAGGAGAAAAGAGCAACAGCCATGTGGAGATGGAAACAGATGAAAGGAGGAGTTGTTTTATGTCTCTCAGTCACACTGATTTCCTATTTGGTGGTAGACTCCTGCGCTCTGAGTCCATCCCCTCTGCAGAACTGAACTGAGTGGTGTGTGAAAGCATGGAGATGCTGTTATATACACAGAGGGAGGGGGAGAGAGAGAAAGACCGAGAGAAAGACTGAGAGAGAGCGATGCTGAGAGAGATGCTCTGCCCTCATATGATTTTCTCTTTTTCTCCACCCTGACAGGGTTGCCCAGGAAACGGGGGAATGGGGAGGAGGGTGTGAAGCAAGCAGGCCAATGGAGCTCCCAGTTTGGTAAGGAACAAATTATTTATTTAAAAAGGGGACATTATCAATGTTCCAGCTTGTATGTGTGACTTTCCAAATTCCTGATATGGTAACATGCATGTTAAAATATACAGCTGAAAAGCATACTCCATTGACACTCAAAGCCCGAAAGCCTTTGAGAAGCCTGACATATCTCACAAATAATATTTTCTTCAAAACCTTCAACTGGGGTCAAACTAAGTTCAGCGTTGTGTGATCCTCTTATAAAGCACAACAGCTCCACTAGCCTTTCCTTCTCTGAATGTTTTATTATGTTTCACAAGCCATTTTGGTAACAAGACCTGAGCTTGGATAACTTGCTGTGTACTACTAGCCTACTAGATTACTCTCAGGGCTCAAATTCCATGGAACCTGCATTGCAGTATTTACGCAATAGCTTCTTTCCCTATGGTCAAATAAACACTATACAAAAAACTAGCTACCACTATCAGATAGCCTTTCCTCACAAGTAAATGCACCCAGTTTTCACAATAACACGTGTGTGCATTGGCAGTGGTTTGTAGGCACAGTAAACCAAAAGAACCTGTGTAAGCTACTCATCCCCCTTAAGATAATGGTTCTTATGGTTTCCCGTAGCAACAATGTTCTATTTTTCTGGTCACATAATGTTTCAGGTGTTGATGATACAGTGTTTTGCAATGTCTGGATTCCTTGCTTAAAATGAGCTGGAGCTATGTAGTCCAATTCCTTAATAAATACAGATGTCCTCTGTCCTCTCCAAACCCTGAGGGTAGAACTTTCATTAACTCTGGGTGCACACACACACACACACACACACACACACACACACACACACACACACACACACACACACACACACACACACACACACACACACACACACACACAGGAGCTGCAGTCATGAGATCTTGAGAATTAAGCTGAATATGCATTGACTGTGAGTGAAGATAAACCCATTATGTCCACATCATCAATGAACAAACTATCATGGTTCAAACACACCATGACAGTCAAAGAGGGCACGACAGCGCCTATTTCCCCTCAGGAGACTGAAAAGATTTGGCATGGGTCCTCAGATCCTCAAAAAGTTCTACTGCTGCACCATCAAGAGCATGGTTGCATCACCGCCTGGTATGGCAACTTCTCGGCCTCCGACCGCAAGGCACTACAGAGGGTAGTGAGTACGGCCCAGTACATCACTGGGGCCAAACTTCCTGCCATCCAGGACCTCTATACCAGTTGGTGTCAGAGGATGGCCCTAAAATTACCTAAGACTCCAGCCACCCTAGTCATAGACTGTTCTCCAGCAAGCGGTACCGGAGCGCCAAGTCTAGGTCCAAAAGGCTTCTTAACAGCCTCTACTTCAAGCCACAAGTCTCCTGAACAGCTAATCAAATGGCTACCCGGACTGTTTGCATTGATCCCCCCCCCCCCCCCCCCCCACCACCACACCCATTTTTACGCTGCTGCTACTCTCTGTTTATTATGTGTGCAAGGTTACTTTGCCTTTCTTTACCTACATGTACATATTACCCTTAATTACCTTGACGCACACTGACTCTGTAGCCTCGCTACTGTTTTTTTATTGTTGCTCTTTAATTATTTGTAATTTTTCAATTTTCTTATTTTTTATTTATTCATTTTTTGCTTCAGTTTATTTTAGTAAATATTTCTTAATACTTGTTTTTCTTAAAACTGCATTGTTGGTTAAGGGCTTGTAAGTAAGCATTTCACTGTATACCGAATACCTGTTGTATTCGGCAAATGTCACAAATACAATTTGATTTGACTTGATTTAAACAGCTCGTGTCAATCCTCACCTTTGTGAAATATTATAAATAGACTACAAGGATGATTACAGAGCTAGATTACTTTACAGGTTTTCAATTTCAGGAGCCATGACCTCTTTTCATCTCAACAAGTTTTCGAATGACTCATCGCTCAATGTTCTTTGTTGTTGTTTTTGGGGTTAATTTCATAAGCCACTGAACAGAGTTCAACGGAAGTGTTGGGATATAGTTGCATACAACTGAATCCCCTAACGTTCCCTTCAAACTGAATAGTCCCTCAAAATGAGGTCATATTCAGGCAGGCACGTTTTATGATTTGATTGGCACTAATAGATTACAGTAAATCTAATTACCCATGCATCCAGCGGGGGACACTGTTGTCTTGTTTCTCATCCCATTGACAGTGAGCCTACAGGCTACAGATAAAGCCTAGAACAGCCAATACAACAGGAGTTAAACATTCAAAGACAGCTCGTTTTCAGGACAATAATATTATTGTAACTTGTATTGCGAGTGGCCTTAAGTAAGCGTGTCTGATTTTAAATTGTGTCAGTGGTCAGGGCAGAACCCTTGCACGACTGGTCACTGGCTGCTCGAAGACTGGCTGGCCAAGGAACGCCTGCAAATGACACGTGTCACCCACATCCGCAGACAAAGCTCTCTGGGAAAGAGAGTCCACGCACTAAATAATTCAAGTCCGGTCTCTTCGCTGTGAACAAGATGCCAGCCGTCCATACGTTGCTTTTAGAAGAGGCTTTGCAGGACAGTCCTCAGGTGGGTCGATACTATGTTTATGTTATGTGCCGTTATTGAGAGGAAAGGTCTTGTAGGAGATGTGAAATTGGCTAAACCAGCTCCACTGTTGTAGGCTATTTACTCAACTCGACGATGACAGCTTTGAATTGGCTCATTGTTTTGGAAATGTGCACTATTCCGCAGTTGCACACTCGCGCATTGGCTATGTATCCGATACAAAGTTGATACAGTGTGTCACAAGTCGTACCTAATTCCTATCAGAAACAAATGTCGCGTATAATTTGCATATTGCTCGAGATTCGAGAATGCCTTTCCCTTTCTGGTGTGAGCAGTGACGTGATGAGTTGCGCATCGCCCGGCCTGTAGTTGGCAGTTGATAAAACAGTGTGCATCAGAACAACGACTGGTTGTTTATTGTGACAGTCACAGTCTTCTGTAGTGTAGACCATTATGTTTTGCGAATTACATGGATGGTTTGTTTGAAGGAAGTGTTTATATATGTTGTTTTTTACAAGCACCGGAGTTGGGGCCTCGGCCAATTTTACGGGCTGTTGTAGGGGTTTCTGAGTATGGGAATCCATTGGAATTGGTCAATAGCCTAAACTTCCCCGCTATGGGACTGCAATCTGAAGTATATTTCAGTCATGATTTGAGGCACTGACTAAACCTAATTGTCCCCAATAGCTTTGGTGGTGTGGGAATGTAATTCAGTTAATATTTGTAGCCGACTGTTATTAATCAAACTCTTAATCAAACTTTATAACACTGTCTTAATTACACGTATTCTAATACTACTTAATAACAGTTAGGCAAAGAGTCTTGATATATTCCACTTGCAGATACAACCAAATTTAGGCTACATTTCTTTAGGCTAGGCTTCACTGGCACTTATGCTATAATAGGCTGTGTCAGAAAAATCAAGCATATTACACGCACTTAAATGATGGTGTATCTTAAATATGCATGTAGCTTACGACTGGCTCCTTTGAGTTTAAGTTCAACATACAGTATCAGTCAAAAGTTTGGACACCTACTCATTCAAAGGTGTTTCTTTATTTGTACTATTTTCTGCATTGTAGAATAATAGTGAAGACATCGAAACTATGACATAACACATGGAATCATGTAGTAACCCAGAAATAGTAAAGCAGGTCAAAATATATTTGAGATTTGAGATTTCTGAAAGTAGCCACGGTCTGCTTTGATGACACTCTTGGCATTCTCTCAACCATCTTCACCTGGGATGTTTTTCCAACATCCTTGAAGGAGTTCCCACATATGTTTAACACTTGTTGGCAACTTTTCCTTCACTCTGTGGTCCAACTCATCCCAAACTATCTCATCCCAAACAATTGGGTTGAGGTCTGGTGATTGTGGAGGCCAAGTCATCTGATGCAGCACTTCATCACTCTCCTTCTTGGAGGTGTGTTGGGTCATTGTCCTGTTGAAAAACAAATGATAGTCCCACTAAGCCAAACCAGATGGGATGGCGTATCGCTGCAGAATGCTGTGGAAGCCATGCTGGTTAAGCGTGCCTTGAATTGTGCATTGCTCATGTTTCTTGGCCCAAGCAAGTTTCTTATTATTATTATTGGTGTCCTTTAGTAGTGGTTTCTTTGCAGAAATTAGACTTTGAAGGCCTGATTCACGCAGTCTCCTCTGAACAGTTGATGTTGAGATGCGTATGTTACTTGAACTTGTGAAGCATTTATTTGGGCTGCAATCTGAGGTGCAGTTAACTGTAATGAACTTATCCTCTGAAGCAGAGGTAACTCTGGGTCTTCCTTTCCTGTGGCGGTCCTCATGAGAGCCAGTTTCATCATAGCCCTTGATGGTTTTTGCGGCTGCACTTGAAGATTCTTTCAAAGTTCTTGACATTTTCCGGATTGACTGACCTTCATGTCTTAAAGTAATGATGGACTGTTGTTTCTCTTTGCTAATTTTAGCTGTTCTTGCCATAATATGGACTTGGTCTTTTACCAAATACGGCTATCTTCTGTATACCACCCCTACCTTAAATAACGGTTAAATAAAAACCTTGTCACAACACAACTGATTGGCTCAAACGCATTAAGGAAAGAAATTCCACAAATTAATGTTTTAACTAGGCACACCTGTTAATTGAAATGCATTCCAGGTGACTACCTCATAAAGCTGGTTGAGAGAATGCCAAGAGAGTGCAAATCTGTCATCAAGGAAAAGGGTGGCTACTTTGAAGAATCTGAAATATAAAATATATTTAGATTTTTTTAACACTTTTTTGGTTACTAAATGATTCCATACGTGTTATTTCATAGTTTTGATGTCTTCACTACTATTCTACAATGTAGAAAATCAAGGCAAAGGGTGGCTACTTTGAAGAATCTGAAATACAGTATAAAATATATTTAGATTTGTTTAACACTTTTTTTGGTTACTAAATGATTCGATGTGTTATTTCATAGTGTTGATGTCTTCACTATTATTCTACAATGTAGAAAATAGTACAAATAAAGAAAAAGTAGGTGTCCAAACTTTTGACTGGTACTGTATGCCTGCGGCTTGTGTCTTGCTCTGCATATTTCAGAATAGTTCTTCCTATTCAAATCATGGAATCAATTTGAGTGAGTTAGGGACGAGAAAGTCACATTTCAAATCAGCATATTTATGAATAAAGGGGCTAGGCCTACAAATGGTGTGTAAATACAGTTGAAGTCGGAAGTTTACATACACTTAGCCAAATACATTTAAACTCAGTTTTTCACAATTCCTGACATTTAATCCTAGTAAAAATTCCCTTTTTAGGTCAGTTAGGATCACCACTTTATTTTAAGAATGTGAAATGTCAGAATAATATTATAAATAATTATTTATTTCATATTTGATTTATTTCATCACATTCCCAGTGGGTCAGAAGTTTACATACACTCAATTAGTATTTGGTAGCATTGTTTAACTTGGGTCAAACGTTTCTGGTAGCCTTCCACAATAAGTTGGGTGCATTTTGGCCCATTCCTCCTGACAGAGCTGGTGAAACTGAGTCAGGTTTGTAGGCCTCCTTGCGCGCACACGCCTTTTCAGTTCTGCCCACAACTTTTCTGTACGATTGAGGTCAGGGCTTTGTGATGGCAACTCCAATACCTTGACTTTGTTATCCTTAAGCCATTTTGCCACAACTTTGGAAGTATGCTTGGGTCATTGTCCATTTGGAAGACCCATTTGCGACCAACTTTAACTTCCTGACTGATGTCTTGAGATGTTGCTTCAATATATCCACATCATTTTCCTGCCTCATGATGCCATCTATTTTGTGAAGTGCACCAGTCCCTCCTGCAGCAAGGCACCTCCACAACATGATGCTGCCACCCCTGTGCTTCACGGTTGGGATAGTGTTCTTCGGCTTGCAAGCCTCCCCCTTTTTCCTCCAAACAGAACGATGGTCATTATGGCCAATCAGTTGTATTTTTGTTTCATCAGACCAGAGGACATTTCTCCAAAAAGTGTGATCTTTGTCCCCATGTGCAGTTGCAAACCATAGTATGGCTTTTTTTATGGCGGTTTTGGAGCAGTGGCTTTTTCCTTGCTGAAGGGCCTTTCAGGTTATGTCGATATAGGACTCGTTTTACTGTGGATATAGATACTTTTGTACCTGTTTCCTCCAGCATCTTCACAAGGTCCTTTGCTGTTGTTCTGGGCTTGATTTGCACTTTTCGCACCAAAGTACATTCATCTCGAAGAGACCGAACTCATCTCATTCCTGAGCGGGATGACGGCTGCGTGGTCCCATGGTGTTTAGACTTGCGTACTATTGTTTGTACAGATGAATGTGGTACCTTCAGGCGTTTGGAAATTGCTCCCAAGGATGAACCAGACTTGTGGAGGTCTCTAATTTTTTTCTGAGGTCTTGACTGATTTCTTTAGATTTTCCCATGAGGCACTGAGTTTGAAGGTAGGCCTTGAAATACATCCACAGGTACACCTCCAATTGACTCAAATTATGTCAATTAGCCTATCAGAAGCTTCTAAAGCCATGACATAATTTTCTGGAATTTTCCAAGCTGTTTAAAGGCACAGTCAACTTAGTGTATGGAAACTTCTGACCCACTAGAATTGTGATACAGTGAATTATAAGTGAAATAATCTGTCTGTAACAATTGATGGAAAAATTACTTGTGTCATTCACAAGGTAGATGTCCTAACGGACTTGGCCAAAACTATAGTTTGTTAGCAAGATGTTTGTGGAGTGGTTGAAAAACAAGTTTTGACTCCAACCTAAGTGTATGTAAACGTCCGACTTCAGCAGTATAAATCATTAAATAAAGGTGTGTGCCTCTTTGCCGCACCCATACCAGCTTACCACACTGCGCCAGTATCCAGACAATTACAGGCTGAAGGTCTTACAAGCTTATCCCTCATTTGGTCTATGTCAGCATTTTTTCAATCTGTCTAGTGTCTGGCTAGCTGGCTGCCTCCCTGGCTGGCTGCCTCCCTGGCTGGCTGCTTCCCTTCTGCCTGCCTGTCTGTTTATTCCATTGCCACATTGCCTACCTGTCTGTCTGCCATTTGTCATAGGTTTCTGTGTCCTTCTCTTCTCTACAGACTCGCTCCTTGCTCAGTGTGTTTGAGGAAGATGCAGGGACTCTCACAGACTACACCAACCAGCTGCTTCAGTCCATGCAGAGGGTGTATGGAGCCCAGGTAACACACACGCATGCACACACATGCAATCTAGGGTTGGGCGGTATCCAGATTTTCATATTGTCATACCATCCTTCTCTCACCCTGGAATTTACGGTATTACAGGCTTAGTACACAAGGGGGAGCCAAAATAGTGCGTTGGGTGTCTATTACCAGAATGATAACAAAATTAGCACAATTAATATATCGTTTCCATGGAGGCTGCTCACTAATATATGCTAATGATCCCAAATGAAAATAAACAAATTGCGAAGATGGGCAATCCAGCTCATAAAGCTATACATATGTAGGAGCTACCGAATGTCATTTTTGGTGAGTTTGTACATTTTCAAGCGAATGTGAATGAGAGACATTGTGCAAATTAACAAAGTTTTGACTCATTCAGTACTAGCTCTGGAGCAGCGTGTGTTCACACTGTGTCTGTGTGGAGTCTGGAGTCGCTAGGGCAACGGGCCTGCCTGCTCTGCTCAGAGAAGATGGGGGAGGAGAAGACCGGTGAGAGAGCAGTGGCAGCTGTACAGAACTCATCCAAAGGGCTTTGACTTCTCAAACACCATATGATGCCCGTCACCTTATTATTTCAGCCACTTACTTAGATAGCAAGTTAAACTAGCGGTCATGTTAATGCATAATTCTGAGTTTTTCAAGCAGAAAACAATAATATAACGCATAAGAAATATCTTCCTGCATTTTGTAAACTCATCTAAAATGCTTCTAATTGTAATTTATTCTTGGCATCAGACTAATTTTGTGCTTCAGTTGCACTTCTTAACTCGTATGAGAATTCACGAACAGGCATTATACCAACAGACAGACAGTACTTTTCTTGGTGTAGCCAGCCTATTTTTCTCAGTTAAAATGCAAGATTAGCATTAGGCAAAACATTACGAAATGTAGCTGACTTCATTATTTCTATGATGGGCCTAAACATTAGAAATATGTTTTCATTGGAAGCGCATTTACTTGTGTGGCTGCCAGCCAAATAGCGTTGTCATCTGATGAAAAATATTTGTCTGTCGAATGTGTTGAACTAATGTATTTTCTTTGAAGGATAACTATATTTGCACATCCCTGATCACTCTATTGAAGAAAAAACCCACAGACTTCCAATAAAACCCCTGTCATACACAGCTGAACTCACCCGCTCCCACTTTCTCCTGTTGTGCTATTTACAAACAATTTTTAAAAAACCCTCAAATAAATAGTTTCTACGGTATTGACAGTATTGGAAAAACCATCCCATGGCTATTTCCAAGTACCCCAGCATACGGTTTATATGGTATACCGCCCAAGCCTAGTCCAATCCAATTTGAAGTAATTGATTCTTTATGTGAGGATACAATAGCTTAGTTTGCATGTGTGCAGTTTCTGAGAGTTGGTTTCGTGTAAAACGGTTCATCCAGAGGATAAACTGCTAATGACATCACTTCCTGTGTTCTCCAGAGTGAGATGGGATTGGCTACAGAACAGCTGTCCAGACAGCTACTGGAGTATGAGAAGCAAGTATGTCTCATTGAGAATATTGGACAACGATCATGTACTTAACTGCAGTGTATTGCGATATAGCTGTTACCTAGCATTATTTCAGAAAGTCTTTAAATGTATGTAGTTCTGTCCTTGAGCTGTTCTTGTCTATTAATGTTCTGCATTATGTCATTTTTGTAACATTTTGAGTGGACCCCAGGTAGAGTAGCTGCTGAAATAGCAACAGCTAATGGGGATCTAATAACTAAATAAAACTTCTACCATTGGATTTGTTAGCATATTGTCCCTTTACAGGAGAGAGCAGCATGCCAGAAATTTGATGGGAATTTAGTATTTCTAACATCATAGCCTCAATGTTTATTTGGAATGTGCTAAATTCAGTGTTTTATTACATTTTTAAGTCACGTATTGTTTTCTTCAGAATTTTGCCCTTGGTAAAGGTGACGAGGAGGTGATCAGCACACTGCAGCAATTTGCAAAAACTGTGGGGGAGGTGAGGCTAGTGCATCTGCGTGTTTGTGAGCATGCTGTTTACACAGGGAGTGTTTGTGTGCATATAGGAGTTTCTGGTCTGAGAAGAGTGAGTGTCAACGACAGTGTGTGGATGTGTGCAACAGTCATGGAATATATGGAGGTGGTAAAAATATTCCCCAAATACCCTGTCACAATTGTATGCATTGGAAGTTGAATTATAGGCTTTCCCTTGTCATTACAACGGACACGTTTCAACATTAGAGCAGCACTGTAGAGGCTATGGCCTCCAGGATGAGGTAGAGAGACCAGTAGAGGTACAGCCAGGTAGAGAATTGCTCTGGCTTTCCTGGAGGTGGAGGTGTAGTCTAGTGGTTAAGAGCGTTGGGCCAGTAACCGAAAGGTCGAATCCCCGAGCCGACTATGTGAAAAAAACTGTCAGTGTGCCCTTGCACAAGTCACTTAACCCTAATTGCTCCTGTAAATCGCTCTGGATAAGAGTGTCTGCTGAAATGTAAAAAACTGTTACTTTAAACAGATGGATTGAGCCATAGGGGGTCTGTGGGCCTGGCTGGCTAGCCTGTGCTGGAGAGGCATTAGAGCAGTCATTGTTTGCCCTTCTGGCCTAACTACACAGGCCTAAAGAATGCATCCATCTTCTTGCAGATTACACCTAACCCTGCTCTGACCGTAGGTTCACACTACTGCAGGTGTTGTACACCACTGTGTTTTTACTTGGTAGATGGTTTAGCACTTATCTGAATTTGGCTTCTTTGAAAATGACTTGATAGTGAAATGAACCAGTCCAAGTCGAGGATAGCTGCATAGGGTATATGCTTTATATTGGTAATAAATTACAGGATGAAATTCATCTTCAGACCAAGAAAATGTGTTTTGACTGGTTCTCAATTACACAATAGGGATTTGGCTGTGTGATGAGCAGTAATTTGAATTAACTGCTTTTCAACTTCCTTTTGAACCACAATCAATCAACCCCTGCTGTTTTCAGGGTGTCTCTGGGTAATTTAGTTCTCTCTCCTCCCCAGCTGAATACACTACACTCAGAGCTGGCCACTCAGATGGCTGACAGGATGATCTTTCCCATGATCCAGTTCAGAGAGAAGGATCTTACAGGTAGACACAAACACTTGCTCATCGGCTAGTTGCTTTCACTCATTTTGAATATAATCTGTATGTGATTGATTCTGGTTTTGTGATTTGTCATGGTTTTTGACACTGAATCTGTATTTGACTTCTCAGAGATAAGCACATTGAGAGAAATATTTGGTATCGCCTCTGATGGTATGTATGGGCTTCTCAAATTTGATATGGTTTTGGAGTTGGCATAACACAGTAGCTGATCGTCTTAGCTCATGTCCACTCCTTCCCCCCCACAGAGCATGAGGCTGCCATGGTCAAGTACAGCAGACTGCCCAAGAAGAAGGAGAATGAGAAGGTAGTGATGGGGACTGTATGAGACGTGTACTAGCCAAATCTCTTAACAGTACAACAACGCACTGGTAGTACCTGTTAAACTGGTACAATAGATAACATTGCCTCATAATAGTTGAGAGGTCATGACATATGTTAGTTGAGAGGTCATGTTGCTCTACTTAGCTCTCCCTCTGATTAGCTGGGTATATGTGGGCGGACAGGTAGCCTAGAGGTCAAGAGTGTTGGGCCAGAAACCGAAAGGTCACAATCTGTCTGTGCCCTTAAGCAAGGCACTTAACCCTAATCGCTCCTGTAAGTCGCACCGGATAAGAGCGTCTGCTAAATGACGTGTGTGTGTGTGTGTGTGTGTGTGATTAACTACTGTGTTATGGTGCAGGTGAAAGCTGAATTGGTGGGGGAGGTGGCCTACTCCAGGAGGAAGCAGCACCAGGCCTCCATGCAGTATTATTGTGCCCTCAACGCCCTGCAGTACCGCAAGAGAGTGGCCATGCTGGAGCCCATGCTTGGTTACACACAGGCCCAGGTACCAACACACACCCAAATCCACATTGCAAGTCGTTAACCCAATATCAACACACTCTTTACTCTTACCGCAATAAACCAGGACACCACACACTGCTGTGGTCCTACAGCAAGTCAGAACTGGAGAAGCAATAAATGTCTTCTCTCTTTGTGTCCCTCTCAGATCAACTTCTATAAGAAAGGCATAGATCTAGTTTCAAAGAAAATGGACAGCTTCCTGGGGTCAGTGTCCAGCATGACACAAAATATCCAGGCTCAGTTGGACTCAGAGGCTGAGGCCATGCGTATGACCCAGAGAGAGCTGCTCTCCATGGAGGACACGGTCTACATGCCTGACCGCGACCCCGCCCCTGTCAACCGCACTCTCATACAGAAGGCAGGCTACCTCAACATCAGGAAGTAAGGCTCTGTTTGATTAAGTTCAATTCAGTCTTCCAATATCTTGCATTCGAGGGTGATTTCATTTCACCCAGTCCTTCATTCAATGCTCCTTTTTTTTTCAATTTGGTGTGTCAGTGTTCAATGTCTTCTCCTTGTTTAACGTTTTCAGGCTATAGCTGGATGTGTTAAATTGTGAACAATTGTGTCACTGCAGGTCTTGTTTTTATTCCGTATCAAAGGAAACATTAATGAATGTGTCAAACTACAATTACAAGTTGTCTCAAAGTTACACTCTTTGTACTTCAGTGAATACAATTTGTTTGTCAGCTCTGGCAAGGTGGGCTGTCAGCTACGATTATAGCTAAATATAAGAAGAAAAACTTGGCTTGACGTAGAATTGCAGAACTAACGTTGTGATTTAGTAATGTGTCAGAGCTGTCAAATACAGTCTTTGACAAATGTCTGCAGCACAAAATAAAAGGTTCTGCAGAATGACATTTTATTTAATGACACATCTGTCTCAAATGCCTGACAAGCGCAGCTATGCCAAAAGATAATTAGTTCTGGGTTTTTTTATGGACAGATCTGAGTCATACAAAAAGTTTTGCGATTTGAGCTGTCAGCACTTTCTGATTGCTTTTAGATTTCCGATTGAGATGTTTAGTTCTAATAGCTGAGTCATGGAGACGGCAGCTGCTCCAACACTGTGAACTGGGTGGTGTTCACTAGGAACGAAATGGAAGCAGATGGGGGAAAGGACTACCTGAATTATTGTTTTCGTTTTACGTTGCAAAAGTTTTACCTATTTATTTATTTTCTATGGTGTGCCGTAATGAACACAACCCTTTTCTGCTCCCCAACAGTAAGACGGGCCTAGTCACCACAGCCTGGGACCGGCTTTACTTCTTCACCCAGGGAGGGAACCTCATGTGCCAGCCGAGAGGGGCAGTGGCAGGGGGCATGGTGCTAGACCTGGATAACAGCTCTGTCATGGCCGTAGAGTGCGAGGACAGACGCTACTGTTTTCAGATCACCTCCCCCAATGGTAAAACGTATGTACGCTAAGTATTCACACTTCCTCCTCACCAAGACCCTCACTGGTCACGCACAGATTTGTGAGGAAGACTTCTTATGAGCCTACAAACAGTGTTGTGTTTTAATTTTGTTACTGGGATTTTGCAGGTCAATGATTTTACAAGCAGAGAGCAAAAGGGAATATGAAGAAGTATGTATCATACCAGTCAAATCTGTTGTACCTGTTTCTTTCATCCATGTGTTAAAAGACATTGTTACGTTTAAATCCATGAAAGTTCTTCTTGCCTGCCTGTCACAAGCTGCATTAGAGGAGCTATTTGAAATCCCTGATGTTTGTTGAGCAATGGATGTGAGTCTAATACTTTCCTCCGTTTCTCATCTCCAGTGGATTTGCACTTTGAACAATATCTCCCGACAGATCTACCTGACTGACAACCCTGAGGTACAGTATATATACTCTCTCTAATCAATACAGTGAGATAAGTAGTACATCAGTAGTATTTCATAGCACTTGAAAGAAGTCACAATGACTAAATCAATATTTTGTTGTGTGTGTGATAAGGCGAAGACAGACGTTTTTATTTATTTTGTTTATTTTTTTATTTTTTTTTACACCAAGTCCATTCCATATGTGTAGCAGCAGGGCACTGTGATTGACTGATACAGGACAGGATGTTTCCAGAGTCCAGTATAGCCCTAGAGACTTTGCAGGGGGCTGATTATGCTCTGGTCTGGTCTAGTTTTTAGCAGATTTCCTGATTGTTTTAGAGATGATTGTGCTCCCATGGGATATCTCTAAACTGGGATATGGTGTTTTACAGATGAAAGATCTTAATTTGATCACGCTTTTGTTACTTTGTATTTTACTGCATAGCAGGACATGCCAAATTGTAATGTATTTCAGTTTTTAAAAGGTTTGCAATTTTCACTTTAAAATTTTAGAAAAATTTACCAACCAGTACAAAAATGTACGTGAATTATAATCCACATAATAATTCACATTTCCTGTTGCGTCAGGATAATTTTCCTGTTGTAACAAACTGGGTCAAATGAAGATCCTACATCTGATTATCAGAGGCTGCTGATTCCACCCAGTTGAACTTAAACCCATTCTCTATGCACATAACAAGACCGACTAAGAGGCTCTATCTATACTGTGTGTGTATGCATGCTTGTGGGTGCATATGTGTGCGTGCACCAGCGGGTTCTGCATGTTCAGAAGTATGCTTTTCCTTAATTTGTACACATAAACAAATGCATCGTATGTTCTGTTACTTCGTCTCTGACCTCATGGCTCCCTAGTGCCCGTGGGTAATTTGTTTATTCCAAACAAACCAGGAAGCAACTCTGGCAAGATGCAAACAACTGATGGGTTAGTGTAAGGTCAAGTACTGCTTCCAATTGATACTTTTCATAGGCCTATATGGTGTACATAGCCTGTTATGTATTATGTAAGTCTTATAATAATCTATTGATGACAGTAAAGAAGGTTGGTTTGATCCCAGACTACTTCTATACCTGCCTCAAACTAAATAATGTTCCCAGTATAATTAACCAAACTATGCCCTCTTGTGGCACCATGTGTTAGTCACAGAGCATAATGTTAGGACTTTTATCATTATTACAGTGTAATGACAGAAACTGCACCCTGTTCCCCTCTTTAGGCAGTGGCCATCAGACTGAACCAGACAGCCATTCAGGCGGTCACTCCCATCACCAGCTTTGAGAAGAGAGGAGAGGGCTCGCCCAACCCAGACAGGTTAGCCTCAATCATGCAGAGGAAACACCTTGCTTTTCCTGGATTTCCCCAAGAGGAAAATAAAGAATATATGCATGTGTTATTTCAGGAATTCTGATAGTACACTCACACACACTCTTCCTCTCTCTTAATTTCCCTCCCTCTTTCTGCAGGGCTAAGCCAGGTGGGATGCAGTCCTCTAGCGGTGCGTCCCAAAAGACCTCCAGTGCTCCTGAGCCAGAGGACCTGATAGTTCCCGGGACACCCATCCAGTTTGACATCATGTTGCCTGCCTCGGAGTTCCAGGACCAGAACAGGGCTGGAGGGAGGTAAGATCGTCACCACAGGGCTGGCGTGTCAAAACCAGTTCCTGTACGCTGACTTGTACGCTGATTTGTACAATAATAGCTCAACTGGGTTTAATTGTGTGTGTTTCTTCGCTGACAGGCGTACAAACCCTTTCGGAGAAACAGACGATGACTGCTCCCCTGAAAGCGACGGTAGGAGTGTCTCCATTCCAGTTTTCATTGGTACTGTACTCTTTATGGACTACATATCTACAGATCCTCTCTGTCTCCTGATGTGTGTGCCTGTGTGTGTGTAGACTCCCTGCTGCAGCAGGTGTTTGCAGTGCGGTTCCTGGGCTCCATGGCGGTGCGTTCGGGACAAACCCAGGAAGTGATCTATGAGGCCATGAGACAGGTGCTGGCGGCTCGAGCCATCCACAACATCTTCAGAACCACAGAGTCCCATCTCATGGTCACGAGCAGCTGTCTCAGGTACAGTAACCAGTCAAACAGCAGACCTATGAAAGTGCTTACAGATTTTAACCTTGCCACTGTGCTTCTGCCAGCTATGTTGATTCATTGTGTTCTCTTTTTTGTTATCTTTACCACAGGTTGATTGACCCCCAGACACAAGTCACAAGAATCGGTGTAAGGGCCTGAAAAATGTAACCTTAGTAGGCTGCGTTTACACAGGCAGTCCAATTCTGATCTTTTTCCACTAACTGGCCTTTTGATCAATCAGATCGGCTCTGAAAAAGATCTGATGTGATTGGTCAAAAGAACAATTAGTGGAAAAAATATCAGAATTGGGCTGCCTGTGTAAACGCAGCAGTATACTGTAGTTATCAGTGTAATGTTTTCTGTTCACTAGTGTTTCACTCCTGCTCTCTCTCTCCTCTTCCTCCCTCACAGTTCCAGCTACAGGAGGTGACCCAGTTTGTGGCCCACCAGGAGAACGGCAGGCTGATGGGCTTTGTGGTGGAGGGGCGAGACTGGGGCGAGGACGACGAGGAGGGAGAGCCCTCCTTTAGTGCGTTTGTCTTTGAGAGCAACACAGAGGGGGAGAAGGTAAGACATCTTAAACACATTCATGTGCTGGACTCACTATGGCACAGAGCCTTCAGTCAGTGAATTCACTTG
This sequence comes from Oncorhynchus clarkii lewisi, assembly GCF_045791955.1. NCBI lineage: Eukaryota > Metazoa > Chordata > Actinopteri > Salmoniformes > Salmonidae > Oncorhynchus > Oncorhynchus clarkii. The sequence continues at coordinate 16,866,298 of NC_092150.1, read as the reverse complement.
TCTTTTATGGGTTCATCTGTTTCACAATGTAATTTGTGTCATATCTTCATTCACAGATATGTTACACAATAAGCTTGGGGAAGGATATTATGGAGGCAAAGAAGGTATGTTTTTAAATCAACCTCAATTTACTAATTCTCAATCTAACCCACTAATTGTGTGTGTGTGTGTGTGTGTGTGTGTGTGTGTGTGTGTGTGTGTGTGTGTGTGTGTGTGTGTGTGTGTGTGTGTGTGTGTGTGTGTGTGTGTGTGTGTGTGTGTGTGTGTGTGTGTGTGTGTGTGTGTGTGTGTGTGTGTGTGTGTGTGTGTGTGTGTGTGTGTGTGTGAGTGAAGGACCCAGAGGCTCTAGTCCAGCTGTTGAAGAACATGCCTCTGACCAATGAGGGCAAGTTCCTCCTGCTGGACAACGAGACAGGCAACACGGCTAACGGAGGCGCACCGGATGAGGAGGAGTCTGAGGCCTAGCCAGGCCCAGGGGAGGGTCTGAGGTTCCCCCAACAAACACCTCCTCACGTGGCGTTTCTGTGTTCTCATGAGCGCTACCTCCGACTCTAATCTGGTACTAACTGTTGACCACTTGAACAGGAAAAACCCCTGGGTCTATATGGTGTATCCCTTATGACCACAAGAGTTACGTACAGGTACTTATACAAAGGGACAATGTTTAGGTTTACTATTTACGTTATTTCACTCTTTTTCACTGGTGGAATGAATATCCTCAGCCACCCTGTCAGTTTAAACCGGGACCTCCAACACTTATACACTTTGAGTTTAGTGGTACCATTGTGTCTGTGCTGCAGTAGAAGTATTGTGTAGAGATGGATGGCCATGACATCTTACTTTTCAGCAGCACTTAATATACATCTATCATTCCTATAGGACAATATTGCACTTCCAAGGTTTCTATTTAATCAAAGGCTTGATGTCTGTAGTAGAATGCACTAACTTCAGATGTTGTCTGGCAGCATTCTAAAGTAATGAAAAGGAAAGGGTTTTAGGCCAATCGGATTGCGTGTCAACCCATGTTGGCCGACATCCACATAGCATGTTAGATAACTTGTAACGCGGCTGCATGGGATTTGTCAGATATAAAGTTGGGTGTTTACTTCGTTGCATTCCATGGCAGTGTCTGCAATAAGGTAATGCAAGGAGTCGCTTGTGGATATGACAGCTGTTATGCATTTCCACCTCCGACACTGTCAAAACAACTGCTATTCGGAGGATGGCTAGCACAGATCTGATAGAATCGAGCCCTTAATTCTATTGGCTTCATAGAATCTGAAAATCGAAACAAAACACTAATGGCAAAGGGGAAATCACTGATGCATTGCATTTTCGATCGAGAATTGCATTCCTGCGTGTATATTCTCTTAGCCCTGATTAACCTGCAATACTAAACGTCATGTATGTGCGGTTTCTGAATGTAAGATGTTTTTGTAATGTGGAATAATAAAGACAATAGGTCAAAGCTCGACTTTGTGTTGACCGCGAGGTCATTCAGTGTTGACCAAGGTGTTTGCTTGCATGCCGAGATGATTGGCAACTTTAAAACAGCTTTTACAGAGTTTTGTCTGGGTAGGTGTTTTTCTTAGTTGGTCATATTGTAAGGCCTAACATACCGACCAGACCACTTGCACGCATGTTGATTTTGACCACCCACACCAGACTCGATCAGGGCATGCAGGTTGAAATATCCAAACAAACTCTGAACCAACTATATTAACTTGGACAGGTTGAAAAGCATTAAACATTTATGGCAATTTAGCTAGATAGCTTGTTGTTGCTAGCTAATTTGTCCGGGGATATATACATTGTTGTTCTTTGACCTGAAATGCACAAGGTCCTCTACTCCAACAATTCATCCACAGATAAAAGGGTAAACCGAGTTTGTTTCTAGTAATCTCTCCTCCTTCAGGCTTCTTCTTCTTCTTTGGACTTTATATGGCGGTGGACAACCAACTTTAAGGTGCGACATGAGCAGTGTGGTCAGAATGTAATTCAGTTCCCTCCTTTTCCCTCAAGGGCTTTTATGACATTCTGTTTAAATGGCTGTCTATAGACAGAGTTGGTTTTGCATTCCTGCATTGTTTACTCATTAAACCACGAAGGAGTCATTTTAGGGTCAAATACTAAATCGTATGTAAATCAATTTTTTACTTTGTCATGCATTGATGTCGATGAGACTAAGTGAAAATTTGACTTAAACGGACGTTAGGATTCTTCCCCTAGAGAGGATCCATCTTCTGTAATCCTCCTTAGTGTCTGCCCTTCATGTTGCTACAACTCCCTTGTGTTCCCTCTGCTTTCTAAGTAAAATGTACTGTCAGGGAAAATATATACAAGCCATCTGGAAAATGTACTAAAAGTGGCAAGTGCATTGTTCTCCTTTGCTGGAATTTCTCTTTTGTAAATGACCTTTGGTTGTATATGACAGTGTGTTCACTTCCCATAAGGCTTTACACTTTAGGAAACGTTAAAATTCAATCTTTAATAAAAATATAAGTGACATTTTCTTAGTCCCTTAAGTATTTTAGTATTATTTATACACAGGGTTTGAGGAACGGGGTGGAAAGTAGGGGAGTGGCACTGGAGCTTTGGGTAGTGTCGTTACGTTTGGCATCAGCGTGTAGGGGGGTTGTAAAGGCTGTAACCATTACCTTTGATAGTGTACAGCATTGTGGACAGGGAACATCATACTGCACGATGAGGCACATTGAAGCTGTCAAACAGGTTGTTGAGGTACATTGTACTTACATTTTAAATGTGGATAGACTCATGTCGATCCTTTAATAGGGGATATTTGAAGCAACAAACATACATTATTACCACATATTGCAATTGGTGTAGGGAGAGAGATTTGTACACATGTACATAATAAACATATTCATGGTATCATTAGTTTCTAAACACATTCATTACCAGTCAAATGTTGCAGGGTTGTTATTGTAGAATAATAGTTATATCAAAACTATGAAATAACACGTGGAATCATGCAGTAACCAAAATATTGTTAAACAAATCAAAATATATTTTATATTTGAGATTCTTCAAAGTAGCCACCCTTTGCCTTGATGACAGCAATCTACTGCACACACACACATTGGCTCCCTCATACACTCCGGTCTCTGACCTTTGTAGCGTAGCTCCAGGCGGTTGAGTGTCGGAGTTATGAGGGTGGAAGGTCTCAGGGAGGAAGCACAGGGCAAAGGTGAAGTTAGGAGCCATGGAGACTGTCTCCATGGAGACTACTGGAGAGCCTTACTCAGGACCAGGAGTCTGACGACTACCTATCTGACGAGAGGAGAACACACACATGGGTTAGATATCAAAACACAGAACACACTGACAGAAAAAGCACAGCAAATACACACCCAGGCAAAACACACACAAGTACATAATATAAACACACCACGGTGTGCATACTACCCTGCATACCACCCTGCATACCACTGCTGGCTTGCTTCTGAAGCTCAGCAGGGTTGGTCCTGGATGGGAGACCAGATGCTGCTGGAAGTGGTGTTGGAGGGCCAGTAGGAGGCACTCTTTCCTGACACTTCCCTGTGTAGGGTGCCTTCTTTCGGATGGGATGTTAAACGGGTGTCCTGACTCTCTGAGGTCATTAAAGATCCCATGGAACTTATCGTAAGAGTAGGTTGTTAACCCTGGTGTCCTGGCTAAAATTCCCAATCTGGCCCTCAACCCATCACGGTCACCTAATAATCCCCAGTTTACAATTGGCTCATTCATCCCCCTCCTCTCCCCTGTAACTATTCCCCAGGTCGTTGCTGCAAATGAGAACATGTTCTCAGTCAACTTACCTGGTAAAATAACAGATAAATAAATAAAAGGTATGGCAGCTGATCCTCAAAGATCAGGTTGCTGAGAGACTGGGCAAACTACCCATCAGCAGGAAGTGCCTGAGGGCCTTAAAGTGCCTCTCCACCACCACTTTGTTGACCAATGATACACTGGGGGAGAGAGAGGAGGGGGGTTAACAGGAGTACGAAATAGTCCGTGCTAAGCACACAAATAGAGAGATGTTGTAGAGGAAACGGCTCACAAAAACAGACATGGTGAGATTCTACTTCAAAATATATGTGTATAATACATTTATGGTTACTTCAATGAAATAGCTTATAATCAAATAGATGACTACTGTTAATTTCCTGGCCAACTTTAGACTGGAGTAGTCCGTTCCTGATACGTATGATGCAATGGCCTTTTATCAATTCCATCTTGCTCACCTCCTGCATACTGTCTCCTCCGTCATCTCTCACCTCCTGCATACTGTCTCCTCCGTCATCTCTCACCTCCTGCATACTGTCTCCTCCGTCATCTCTCACCTCCTGCATACCGTCTCCTCCGTCATCTCTCACCTCCTGCATACTGTCTCCTCCGTCATCTCTCACCTCCTGCATACCGTCTCCTCCGTCATCTCTCACCTCCTGCATACTGTCTCCTCCGTCATCTCTCACCTCCTGCATACCGTCTCCTCCGTCATCTCTCACCTCCTGCATACTGTCTCCTCCGTCATCTCTCACCTCCTGCATACTCTCTCCTCCGTCATCTCTCACCTCCTGCATACTGTCTCCTCCGTCATCTCTCACCTCCTGCATACTGTCTCCTCCGTCATCTCTCACCTCCTTTTGGAAAAGGTCAAAGTTAATGGAGGAGAGTCAGCGAGGAGCGTGAACGTGGATGAAATGAGATTGCTCAAAATGAGTCTCCTTCTCCACTCACGCGTCATTAGGCTAATTACATTTCCAGGGCTGGATCCCAAAATAAATGTATAAAGTGCTCAAAACAAATGAAGTCAGTTGTGCAGAAAGTTGTATAGATAAAACAATACGTAGCATATTGTTTTTAAACTGTGCATGTTTTTCTCTGACAAAACAGAAGCTGATTCAAAGGGAGGTGTGGCAGATTTAAAAACTCTTCTGCAGTACGATACACATGAGGATCCTTGATGAAAGGTGGCTATCGAGGAGGGGAGGGAACTTTCATCTGCCTATTAACGAATTGACACACTTCTCGACCACTTATTGGTTTCCAGGTCATGGAGCAAAGAGGACGGAGGACTGTCTTTTGCCCAAACGAGAATCTCCCAGTGACCTGGGACTGTCATGGATGTGTGCATTATACCAGCGTTTCTCAAATCTCTCCCCAGGAAACTACAGCCATTCCACGTGTTTGATCTATTCCAGAGATAGCACACCTGATTCAACTTGTCAGCTAAGCATCAAGCACTTATGTAGTGAATCAGGGGAACTAGTTCAGAGCTACAAGAAAATAGTGAAACACCTGGGAGTCCCGGAGGAGAGGTTTGAGAAGCACTGCACTATACTACAACAGTGCGTGTGAAGTGCACTAATCAGGAGTTGACTGCATAACCTATACATTATTTATACATGTAGGCATACATGGATTTCACAGGTGGCCCTTTAGTTGGGGAGGACGGTAATGTCTGAACGGAATAGATGGAGTGGTGTCAAACATATGGTTTCACTGTGTTTGATACCATTCCATTGACTCCATTCCAGACATTATTGTGAGCCATCCTCCACTCAGCAGCCTCCAGTGGTGTATTTGACTTATTCATGAGACTACAGCAGTCTTCGTACTGCTCCACCGGTTACTGAGCAGCCAGGGAGTGGAGGTACTCCCTCTCTGAACTCTCTCCAGGGGACAGAGTCAAGCCCGCTGCCCAGGATAAGATGCCCTCAGCCAGCCGCTGCTGCTCCAGAGTCCTGCGGTCGTATTCATTACCAGTCTCCGTCACCACACAGCCCACTCTCAAGGCAGAGTCTGAGTTGTGTCCGTAGGTACTGCCAGGGATGGGGGAGGGTAGAGGATTTACACATGACACCACACAGCCCATGCCCAGGGTGGAGTCGGAGGATTGTCCGAAGTTGCTGCCAGGAAAAGGAGCTCGAAGGGGTTCATTCCCGGATAGCATGCACCCTCTGCCCATGGCTGAATCTGAAGAGTGTCCATAGTCACTTCCTGGTATCAAAGAAGGAAGGTTTACCATTCCTGACACCACACACCTGATTCCTTTACTTGGAAGTGACTTTGGACACTCCTCAGATTCAACCCTGGGTGGAGGAGCATGAAGGGGTTCAGCCCCAGAGACTACACACCCTCCTCCTAAGGTGGAGTCTGAAGAATGACTGTAGGTACTTCCCTCCCTGACACAACACATCCTAGAGTAGACTCGGAGGAACCTAGGGGTATGTAGGGGTGGAGGTGGAGGTGAGCCACATCAGGCTGTACTGCAGGTCCCCAGCGAGGTCTAGCCAGGTACAGTGACGTCTAGCCAGGTGTCGAGGGTCGTAGAGGGGGAGTTTAGGGGAGAGGATTGGTGGAGAAGGGCCTGGGTTGGTTCCTCTGGCTGATGCTCACAGGGCTATATCCAATACAAGGATGGGAACAGTGAGGTAAGGACAGAGAGCAGAGATCACACACTCAGTCAAGCTTACACTTCTATGAGTTTTAAGCAGTCTGCATATGGGTTAACTTCTATGCGATGCCATTCTACACACATACCTGTGCTGATGGTTGAGTGGTCTGAGCTGGTGTTGGCTGTATTATTTCCATAGGGGGTCTCTGCCCTCCTAGAGGATGCTTCTCAGCCTCGGGGTTTAGATCTTAGCCTCGGGGTTTAGATAAGTGAGCTGCTGGTCTTGCTGTAGGAACTGCCTGGGAACCATCCAGTCTCATTCACTCTACCTCCTTTGATAGGTGGCTGTACTGGGCAAACAGCTCCTTCCTGAGGACCAGGATGCATTGTTTCTCAGGTTATTTATGTTCACCCTAATCAGGCTTGTCTTAAATATCAAGATATGAGATGATATGATTTGATTATGAGATTAGTGCAACTCTGACCTTTATCATAATAACCTATAACCATTATTCGTGCTTTATTACATTTGGACACTTTGTAAATAAATACAGCTCCAATTTATGCTTTTAAAAAGTATTTGCTCTAAAGGAATGAGTGTGAGTGGCTGTGTAATATGTGTGTGTGTGTGTATGGTGGCGCCCCCTAGTAGCCAGACCTGGCTCTGTGTGTGTAACGTGTGCATGGTGTGGTGGTGGGCAGATCAGCTGTTTGTTCACCCACAGCCGCCAGCAATTGTTATATCACTATATGTGGTCAAGTGAACATTTGAAGTCCCCACCCTACCCCAACACGCTAATATAGAAAATGAGCTGTAGGCTACAGTCAGAGGCTGAGGAACGGAAATCACATTTCTCCACTCCTGTTCCCAAGTAAAAATGTTGCCTATGTAACAGTATAGACTTTACGTCCGTCCCCTCGTCCCGACCTGGGCGCGAACCAGGGACGCTCTGCACACGTCACATCGGCTACACCTACATATGGTGTATAATTTTACTGCAAGAAATACTTAATTCTGAAGGAGTTGTGAGAGGTCATAGACCTAAAGTCAGTGTCCAGATTTCAGTTTCCATGTAACCCAACTAAACAGGCTACAGTTCCCTTGATGTGCCATAGGCCTATTTGAGGTCCCAGTCTTGTGACTGTCAAATTTGTAAAGTGCCTCACAATCATCATACATAACATAGCCAGCACTGCTATCATCCTATTTTTCCACTTAACCAAATCTTTCCCAAACATGACTTTTCTGACCCTCCCTTCTCTTTATTTCCAACTCTCCTTTCACAGCTTTTCTCTTATTGAATTAAACTTCCATATTGTCCTTTTTGCTTCCATGGATCGACGTTAACTTTTTCTGCTCGTTCCCAAAAGCATTTGGCAATTGGTGTGTTGAGTACAGTTAGGACATAAAGCTTAGGCTTACGCACTAATGACATATAGCCTAAAATAATTTAAGAAAAACATCAAAGATACAAATTGCACAAAAATGGTACATTCTTGGATTTTTTAAGATATTGTTTTCTCTTTATTCAACATGCCCACCCCTCACCCGCCCTTCATCCACACAATATTAAATTACAATATTAAATTACCTCTGTGTGTACAATGTGTGTTGGGTGTGGTGGCGCCCCCTTGGTGGCCAGGCATGGCTATGTGTGTACAACGTGTGTTGGGTGTGGTGGCGCACCCCTAGTGGCCAGGCATGGCTTCGTGTGTACAACATGAGTTTGGTGTGGTGGCGCCCTCTAGTGGCAAGGCATGGCTCTGATCTCTAGCTGCTGTTCCAGGTCCTGTAGTTTCTTCTTTCTGCCAAAGCTGTAGTCATCCTCCTGCTCATTTCTCCTGTCTGCACTGTGCAACAACAACACACACACACACACACACAAACACAGGTTACACCCACACTACAGCTGAGGCAAGACAACAGTAACATGGCAGATTAAAGAACAGTGTTTTGTTCCTAACAGGTGTTTATATGATTCAAGATCAAAAAAGAGTTAAAAAGTCTCTCTCTCTCTCTCTCTCTCTCTCTCTCTCTCTCTCTCTCTCTCTCTCTTTCTCTCTCTCTCTCTCTCTCTCGGTGTCACATTCTCTCAAGCTAGTTCAAATATAAAGAGTTCAAAGGGAAAGTTGAAAGTAAAGTGCAACGGTCTCTCTCTGGCTTCTCTTCTCTGTGTCTGTCCCACCTCTTGCTCCTGCTCCAGGTGCAGTCTCAGGTCCTCATAGCGCTCCCTCTTCAGCCAGACGCTGTGACACCTGGCACCCTGCAGGGGGAAAGAGACAGCAGCAGGCCGGTTACCCCCTTAACACACACATACACACACAGCAGTACTTGGCCCTAGCTTCATTCACTTCTCGCTGCACATATTTGAAGTAATAAATTATATGAGCAGTTTCCTAAACTATGTGAGCGATGATTAGATTTCCCACCCTGCAGTGCTGGAAACTGTTCAAAGCCTTTTCTCATTCATATCAGCCCGCCTTCTCTCTTTCGTCTCTGTGAGGAATCCTTAGGGTTATAGAGAGCTCTTAGAGGGATGTGCCAATAACTCTTTTGGGGTGTAATCAGTTTTGTGAGCAATGTTGTAAAGGTATAATCAGTGTTGTAGCAAGGTGTGTGTGTGCGCCTGTGCATGTGTCTAAGTGTGTGTGTACCGGTGTGTATGATACCGTGTGTATGGTCCCTCTCACCACAGATGCTTTCCAGTGTCTTGGCGGGCCGACTCCGACCTGATTGATCAGTTCCTGGCGTGCCTGCTCTCTGCACAGGACCTAACAGCAAAGACAGAGAACAAAGACAGACCATCATTAGCAGAGATCTATCTGCTGCCCTCTGGCTTTACCTCTCCCTTGTTCTCCCCTGCTCTCTGGCTTACCTCTCCCCTGTTCTGTTCTCCCCTGCCCTCTGGCTTTACCTCTCCCTTGTTCTCCTCTGCTCTCTGACTTACCTCTCCCCTGTTCTGTTCTCCCCTGCCCTCTGGATTTATCTCTCTTGTTCTCTCCTGCCCTCTGGCTTTACCTCTCCCTTGTTCTCCCCTGCCCTCTGGCTTACCTCTCCCCTGTTCTGTTCTCCCCTGTCCTCTGGCTTACCTCTCCCCTGTTCTGTTCTCCCCTGTCCTCTGGCTTACCTCTCCCCTGTTCTGTTCTCCCCTGCCCTCTGGCTTTATCTCTCCCTTGTTCTGTTCTCTCCTGCCCTCTGGCTTTACCTCTCCCCTGTTCTGTTCTCCCCTGCCCTCTGGCTTACCTCTCCCCTGTTCTGTTCTCTCCTGCCCTCTGTTCTAGCTGAAAGATAGGCCATGGATTTGTACTGTAGATCATGCAAGGTTTCAAGTTGCGTATCTGTACATCAGTTTAATAGGCCATTACTGTTGCTTTCCTTCTCTTGCTCTCTCTTCTCCTCACATCTTTCTAATTAACATTACTGCACTACACTTTAAAGCATCTTTAGAAAAGTGCTATAAAATCCTATGTATTATTTATTAATGGCAGTTCTGAGTTTCATGCATTTCTAAGGATGCATCTTCAGTACACGGCACATCTCTGCCAGCTGGGAGAAGGTGACAGCGATGCGAGGGAAGCTCAGACTCTGAGCTCCAACATAGGACCGCTGAGCTGATCTGGTAAAAGATTCTTAGGTACAGATCTAGGATAAACTTAGCACTCCCACAGTCTAACCTTAACCATGGGTCAGTATCTTTATTATTGATGTATTTATTTTAACTAGGCAAGCCTTCTTATTTACAATGACAGCCTATCCCGGCCAAACCCTAACAACACTTGGCCAATTGTGCCCCGTCCTATGGGACTCCCAAGCACGGCCGGTAGTGATACAGCCTGGAATTGAACCAGGGTTTGTAGTGACGTCTCTAGCCCTGAGATGCAGTGCCTTAGACCGCTGTGCCACTCGGTGTAATTTCATCCTAGTAATCACTGACCCTAGGACATAATATGAGACGGTATGGCTGTGAAAATGAATTATTACTACTGACCTGGGGACAGTAGATCTTGAGTAGGTTAATGGTCCTCCCGTAGACGTCGTTGACAATGTGTCAGAGAAGACAGGCACGCAGTCCTCGAAGTCAGGGGAGATCAGGGTTGTGCCCTGCACTCAGAAGTGCTTGTCTAGGCGTGGAGAGGAGATGGGAAAGATGAGAGGGAGACTATGAGGCACAGGAATAATGACTACGCAATGCGTTTTTCCTGACCCTACTACAGTGGTGCCAGGAGTTTTTCCAACTGGGTTTTTCCTGGCTCTACTATAGAAATAAAAACAGAGCAGGTTAATCCGGTGTACCCTAATACAGGCACTGGGGGGTGTGAATTCACCAGGTTTCATATTATAGCTCTTTACATGAAGATGTGATCCTAAATCTTCCAGAGTTTTTCCAAGCAAGTTTCACTGACTGCTTCGCTAACTGACTCACTTGGAGTAAAGCAAATAGTATCCATTATATTGACAATATAGTCAAGTGACCGCTCCAACAATGGAAATACATGTACTCAAAGACGGGAGGAAGGAGGCGAGATCAGGTGGGATCATTCTAGCCAATGAGAGGGCAGATACGCGTGTGAACAGACCCAATCAAGTTGTTTTCTCAAAGTTGCCACGTGCATCCACTTTTATCAGTACATTTGTAGCAGTCTAAACATTATGAAACTTATTTTCGATCAAATAAGCCTCACGTAATTCGACACTCTCTCAAAGACCTCCATTCAAATAATCCCCACTTGGTCTGCTTATCTCATGCGGACAGATTTTGAGCGGAGTAAATCCTCTCGCTTCGCCTCTTTCTCTCTGAGTAAAGTCGTTGACATTAGTGTGTCCTCTAAAACAGGAGTGAGGAACCCCAGGTTGGTCCCTGCAGGAGTTGAGGGGTTGCAGATCAGCTAATGATCCTCTAAACCACAGACAAATCTAAAGGTGATACTGTCCTTGAATGTGGTAACGAAATCCATATTTGTTAACAGGCTGTATCAATAGCTCTCGTTACTACAAGAGGCTTGAACTGCTTGATGCAGGTCGCAGGGTGCTGTACCAAGGTCACTACAGTCACTAGTGTACTAGCAGGTTACTCTTAATAGGCAGTGAATTGTATGTTCTGACCTCTGAAGCTGAGGTAGTCCTCGTTGACCTCGATCATGAACTCTCTGTTCACGTCCCGGACCACTTTGCTGTACACCCAGTCTGACACAAATCTACAGACAGCACAAACACAGGGAACAGGATCGATCAGGCACATAACCATGCCTGCACAGGTTGTTTACAAGCATCTTTAAAGCATTGTGGTGATGCAGTCATGCAGGTTAGCATGAATTCCATGTGGGATGTGTGGGACAGATCAATACATGTTGTGTGTGTCAGACTGGGGTGACTGACCATGTGTAGGGCTCACAGCTGCTCTTGAGCAGGGACAGCAGCATGGTGTAGTTTGCATTGCTGCAGTTGCTCTGGGCCTCGTTGTACAGGTAGGAGAGCAGCTTCACACCCTGAATAACAGAAGATATTGGCTGTGTTAGGCTATTGAGTTAATTCACTCCTAATGTCTGAGAGACAGACAGAGATAGACAGACAGAGGGAGAGAAAGAAGGGTGGTGAATAGGAGGGTGTAATGTAACTGTCACGCCCTGACCATAGTAAGCTGTTTATTCTCTGTGTTGGTTGGGGCGTGATAAATCAAATCAAATCACATACAGATGGTTAGCAGATGTTAATGCGAGTGTAGCGAAATGCTTGTGCTTCTAGTTCCGACAATGCAGTAATAACCAACGAGTAATCTAGCTAACAATTCGAAAACTACTACCTTATACACACAAGTGTAAAGGGATAAAGAATATGTACATAAAGATATATGAATGAGTGATGGTACAGAGCGGCATAGGCAAGATGCAGTAGATGGTATTGAGTACAGTATATACATATGAGATGAGTATGTAAACAAAGTGGCATAGTTTAAAGTGGCTAGTGATATATTTTACATCAATTCCCATCAATTCCAATTATTAAAGTGACTGGAGTTGAGTCAGTGTGTTGGCAGCAGCCACTCAATGTTAGTGGTGGCTGTTTAACAGTCTGATGGCCTTGAGATACAAGCTGTTTTTCAGTCTCTCGGTCCCAGCTTTGATGCACCTGTACTGACCTCGCCTTCTGGATGATAGCGGGGTGAACAGGCAGTGGCTCGGGTGGTTGTTGTCCTTGATGATCTTTATGGCCTTCCTGTGACATCGGGTGGTGTAGGTGTCCTGGAGGGCAGGTAGTTTGCCCCCGGTGATGCGTTGTGCAGATCTCACTACCCTCTGGAGAGCCTTACGGTTGTGGGCGGAGCAGTTGCCGTACCAGGCGGTGATACAGCCCGACAGGATGCTCTCGATTGTGCATCTGTAGAAGTTTGTGAGTGCTTTTGGTGACAAGTCGAATTTCTTCCGCCTCCTGAGGTTGAAGAGGCGTTGCTGCGCCTTCTTCACGATGCTGTCTGTGTGGGTGGACCAATTCAGTTTGTGGGTGATGTGTACGCAGAGGAACTTAAAACTTACTACCCTCTCCACTACTGTTCCATCGATGTGGATAGGGGGGTGTTCCCTCTGCTGTTTCCTGAAGTCCACAATCATCTCCTTAGTTTTGTTGACGTTGAGTGTGAGGTTATTTTCCTGACACCACACTCCGAGGGCCCTCACCTCCTTCCTGTAGGCCGTCTCGTCGTTGTTGGTAATCAAGCCTACCACTGTTGTGTCGTCCGCAAACTTGATGATTGAGTTGGAGGCGTGCGTGGCCACGCAGTCGTGGGTGAACAGGGAGTACAGGAGAGGGCTCAGAACGCACCCTTGTGGGGCCCCAGTGTTGAGGATCAGCGGGGTGGAGCTGTTGTTACCTACCCTCACCACCTGGGGGCGGCCCGTCAGGAAGTCCAGTACCCAGTTGCACAGGGCGGGGTCGAGACCCAGGGTCTCGAGCTTGATGACGAGTTTGGAGGGTACTATGGTGTTAAATGCTGAGCTGTAGTCGATGAACAGCATTCTCACATAGGTATTCCTCTTGTCCAGATGGGTTAGGGCAGTGTGCAGTGTGGTTGAGATTGCATCGTCTGTGGACCTATTTGGGCGGTAAGCAAATTGGAGTGGGTCTAGGGTGTCAGGTAGGGTGGAGGTGATATGGTCCTTGACTAGTCTCTCAAAGCACTTCATGATGACGGAAGTGAGTGCTACGGGGCGGTAGTCGTTTAGCTCAGTTACCTTAGCTTTCTTGGGAACAGGAACAATGGTGGCCCTCTTGAAGCATGTGGGAACAGCAGACTGGGATAAGGATTGATTGAATATGTCCGTAAACACACCAGCCAGCTGGTCTGCGCATGCTCTGAGGGCGCGGCTGGGGATGCCGTCTGGGCCTGCAGTCTTGCGAGGGTTAACACGTTTAAATGTTTTACTCACGTCGGCTGCAGTGAAGGAGAGTCCGCATGTTTTGGCTGCGGGGGCTGTGTCAGTGGCACTGTATTGTCCTCAAAGCGTGCAAAAAAGTTATTTAGTCTGCCTGGGAGCAAGGCATCCTGGTCCGTGACTGGGCTGGTTTTCTTTTTGTAATCCGTGATTGACTGTAGACCCTGCCACATACCTTTTGTGTCTGAGCCGTTGAATTGCGATTCTACTTTGTCTCTATACTGACGCTTAGCTTGTTTGATTGCCTTGCGGAGGGAATAGTTGCACTGTTTGTTTCCGGTCACGTTTCCGGTCACCTTGCCCTGATTAAAAGCAGTGGTTCGCGCTTTCAGTTTCACTCGAATGCTGCCATCAATCCACAGTTTCTGGTTTGGGAATGTTTTAAGCGTTGCTATGGAAACAACATCTTCAACGCACGTTCTAATGAACTCGCTCACCGAATCAGCGTATTCGTCAATGTTGTTGTTTGACACAATACGAAACATATCCCAGTCCACGTGATGGAAGCAGTCTTGGAGCGTGGAATCAGATTGGTCGGACCAGCGTTGAACAGACCTCAGCATGGGAGCTTCTTGTTTTAGCTTCTGTCTGTAGGCAGGGAGCAACAAAATGGAGTCGTGGTAAGCTTTTCCGAAAAGAGGGCGGGGGAGGGCCTTATATGCATCGCGGAAGTTAGAATAGCAATGATCCAAGGTTTTACCAGCCCTGGTTGCGCAATCGATATGCTGATACAATTTAGGGAGTCTTGTTTTCAGATTAGCCTTGTTAAAATCCCCAGCTACAATGAATGCAGCCTCAGGATGTGTGGATTCCAGTTTGCAAAGAGTCAAATAAAGTTTGTTCAGAGCCATTGATGTGTCTGCTTGGGGGGGAATATATACGGCTGTGATTATAATCGAAGAGAATTCCCTTGGTAGATAATGTGGTCGACATTTGATTGTGAGGAATTCTAAATCAGGTGAACAGAAGGACTTGAGTTCCTGTATGTTGTTGTGACCACAACACGTCTCGTTAACCATAAAGCATACGCCCCCGCCCCTCTTCTTACCAGGAAGATGTTTGTTTCTGTTGGCGCGATGCGTGGAGAAATCAGCTGGCTGCACCGACTCCGATAGCGTCTCTCGAATGAGCCATGTTTCCGTGAAGAGACTGGACATTGGCGAGTAGTATGCTAGGGAGTGGCACGTGATGTGCCCGTCTCCGGAGCCTGACCAGAAGACCGCTTCGTTTGCCTCTTTTACAAAGTCGTTATTTTGGGTCGCAGGCTGGGATCCATTCCGTTGTCCTGGGTGGAATGCAGAACACAGGATCCGCTCCGGGAAAGTCATATTCTTGGTCGTACTGATGGTGAGTTGACGCTGCTCTTATATTCAGTAGTTCTTCTCGACTGTATGTAATGAAACCTAAGATGACCTGGGGTACCAATGTAAGAAATAACACGTAAAAAACAAACAAAAAACGGCATAGTTTCCTAGGAATGCGAAGCGAGGCGGCCATCTCTGTCAGCGCCGGAAGTGATAGTGACTTGGGTCGGTCATCTAGGTGAAATGTACAGTGGGGCAAAAAAGTATTTAGTCAGCTACCAATTGTGCAAGTTCTCCCACTTAAAAAGATGAGAGAGGCCTGTAATTTTCATCATAGGTACACTTCAACTATGACAGATAAAATGAGAGAAAAAAATCCAGAAAATCACATTGTAGGATTTTTTATGAATTTATTTGCAAATTATGGTGGAAAATAAGTATTTGGTCAATAACAAAAGTTTATCTCAATACTTTGTTATATACCCTTTGTTGGCAATGACAGAGGTCAAACGTTTTCTGTAAGTCTTCACAAGGTTTTCACACACTGTTGCTGGTATTTTGGCCCATTCCTCCATGCAGATCTCCTCTAGAGCAATGATGTTTTGGGGCTGTTGCTGGGCAACACAGACTTTCAAATCCCTCCAAAGATTTCCTATGGGGTTGAGATCTGGAGACTGGCTAGGCCACTCCAGGACCTTGAAATGCTTCTTACGAAGCCACTCCTTCGTTGCCCGGGCGGTGTGTTTGGGATCATTGTCATGCTGAAAGACCCAGCCATGTTTCATCTTCAATGCCCTTGCTGGTGGAAGGAGGTTTTCACTCAAAATCTCACGGTACATGGCCCCATTCATTCTTTCCTTTACACGGATCAGTCGTCCTGGTCCCTTTGCAGAAAAACAGCCCCAAAGCATGATGTTTCCACCCCCATGCTTCACAGTAGGTATGGTGTTCTTTGGATGCAACTCAAATTCTTTGTCCTCCAAACACGACGAGTTTAGTTTTTACCAAAAAGTTATATTTTGGTTTCATCTGACCATATGACATTCTCCCAATCTTCTTCTGGATCATCCAAATGCTCTCTAGCAAACTTCAGACGAGCCTGGACATCTACTGGCTTAAGCAGGGGGACACGTCTGGCACTGCAGGATTTGAGTCCCTGGCAGCGTAGTGTGTTACTGATGGTAGGCTTTGTTACTTTGGTCCCAGCTCTCTGCATGTCATTCACTAGGTCCCCCGTGTGGTTCTGGGATTTTTGCTCACCGTTCTTGTGATCATTTTGACCCCACGGGGTGAGATCTTGCATGGAGGCCCAGATCGAGGGAGATTATCAGTGGTCTTGTATGTCTTCCATTTCCTAATAATTGCTCCCACAGTTGATTTCTTCAAACCAAGCTGCTTACCTATTGCAGGAGGAGTGTACAGGAGGAGTGGACTTGGGAGGAGATCCTGGATGGTAAAGGACCCTGGACACAGGCCGGGGAGTATCGCCGTCCAAAGGATGAGATAGAGGCAGCGAAAGTGGAACGGCGACAATACGAAGAGATAGCTCAACGAAGCAAGCATGAGAGGCAGCCCCCCAAAAATGGGGGGTACACGGGGAGATTGGTGGAGTCAGGGTTCAGACCTGAGCCAACTCCTCATGCTTACCGCGGGGAGCGTGTGGCCGGTCAGGCACCGTGTTATGCGATGATGTTCACGGTGTCTCCAGTGCGCATTCACAGCCCGGTGCGCTCTGTTTCAGCTTCCCGCAGTTGCCGTGCTAGAGTGGGCATTCAGCCAGGACGGATTGTGCTGGCTCAGCGCTCCTGGTCTCCAGTACGTCTCCTCAGTCCTGAATATCCAGCGTCGATTCTACGCACTGTGTCGCCAGTCCGCCTTCTCAGCCCAGTGTGTCCTGTGCCAGCTTCCCACACTTGCCGGGCTGGAGTGAGCATCCAGTTGTGCCAGCTCTGTGCTCTAGACCTCCAGTGCGCCTCCACAGTCCAGTGCATCCTGTGCCTCCTCCCCGCACTCGCCCTGAGGTACATGTCACCAGCCCAGTACCACCAGTGCCGGCACCACGCATCAGGCATCCAGTGTGCCTCCACAGTCCAGAGCTTCCGGCGACAGTTCCCAGTCCAGAGCTTCCGGCGACAGTTCCCAGTCCAGAGCTTCCCGCAACAGTTTCCAGTCCAGAGCCTCCAACGACGGTCCACAGTCCGGAACCTCCAACGACGGTGCTCAGTCCGGAACCTTCAACGACGGTCAACAGTCCGGAACCTCCAACGACGGTCCACAGTCCGGAACCTCCAACGACGGTCTACAGTCCAGAACCCCCTGAGACGTTCTACGGCCCGGAACCTCCTGAGACGGTCTGCGGTCCGGAACCTCCAGCGACGGTCCGCAGTCCGGAACCTCCAACGACGGTCTACGGCCCGGAACCTCCTGAGATGGATTACGGTCCGGAACCTCCTGAGACGGTCTGCGGCCCGGAACCTCCTGAGACGGTCTGCGGTCCGGAACCTCAAGCGACGGTCTGCGGTCCGGAGCCTCCAGTGACGGTCTGCGGTCTGGAGCCTCCAGTGACGGTCTGCGGTCTGGAGCCTCCAGCAACGGTCGGCGGTCCGGAGCCTCCAGCGACAGTCAGCGGTACAGAGCCTCCAGCAATGGTCGGCAATCCAGAGCCTCCAGAGCCTTCAGCAGGGGTTGTCAGTCCACTGTCTGGATCCTCCGGTGACGATCCACGGTCTGGAGCCTCCTGCGACGATCCACGGTCCGGTGCCTCCAGCGACAACCCTCTCTACGCACGCTGTGCCTTGGTCTACTCATTTCAACAAATGTGACAGTAACTTACCACAGGGAAGGTAGCCTGGCCCACACCAAAAGCCCCATCCACACAGCACAGCTCTGACAGATACCTACAATACAGAAAAAACAGGAGCCTGACTGCCTGTGGGACACTACACAGCGTAACACTGCATAAATTCTACTATCTAACTATCCTAAGCAATGCACAGGCAATTGGTTGGAATCACATTTAGTGACTACGTACAGACTTGTAGGAATTCAGTAATAGTTAGAGTATCAAGTCGTGCACAAATTTGTTTACTCAATTGCACCTTGGGCTGGGGACAATAAAAGGCCACTCTAAAATGTGCAGTGTTGTCACACAAGACAATGCCACAGATGTCTCAAGTTTTGAGGGAGTGTGCAATTGGCATGCTGACTGCAGGAATGGCCACCAGAACTGTTGCCATTTAATGTTCATTTCTCTACCATAAGCTGACTCCAATGTAATTTTACAGAATTTGGCAGCATGTTCAACTGGCCTCACAACCGCAGGCCACGTGATCTCCACATCCGGCCCAGAACCTCCACATCAGGCTTCTTCACCTGCGGGATCGTGCTGAGGAGTATTTAAGAAAATAAAAAATCTGATTGGCTGGGCCTGGCTCCAAGAACTTCTGAAATGTCCAGTGTGTGAGAGGCAGGTTGAGTTTTTCAGGGTTATAGTAGTGCAGAAGTTGTCGTATGCTGTAACAGCATTGTAAATACAACCCATATTTGCGTTTATTTATTTTCCCTTTTGTACTTTAACTATTTGCACATCGTTGCAACACTATATACCCATAATATGACATTTGAAATGTCTCTATTCCTTTGGAACTTTTGTGAGAGTAATGTTTACTGTTCATTTCGTTTATTTCGATTTCACTTGTTTTAGCAATGTAAACAGATGTTTGCCATGCCAATAAAGTTGTTTTGAATTGCTGGGGCAGTGACGAAAGTAGAGAAGATGGGTAAAGCCTCCGAAGTGGCACAGTGGTCTAAGACACTGCATCACAGTGCTAGCTGTGGACCTAGAGATTTTGGGTTTGAATCCAGGCTCTGTCGCAGCTGGCCGTGACCGGGAGACTCATGGTGCGGCGCACAATATGCCCAGCGTCGTCCGGGTTAGGAGAGGTTTTGGCCGGCAGGGATGTCCTTGTCCCATCACGCACTAGCAACTCCTGTGGTGGGCCGGGCGCAGTGCACGCTGCCACGGTCGCCAGGTGTACTGTGTTTCCTCCGACACATTGGTGCGGCTGGCTTCCGGGTGAAGTGGGCATTGTGTTGGAGGATACACTGCTCTCGACATTCGCCTCTCCCGAGTCCGGACGGGAGTTGCAGCGATGAGACAATACTGTAACTACCAATTGGATTCCACGAAATTGGAGAGAAAATCTGTACCAGTACAGAGGGATAGGCCAACAAGTTATATATGCTTCATTAAGAACAGATTTATAGCAATGGTTATCAACCGTACTGCAGGATGCAACGTAAGTTGTAGAAAATTGGTTGTTGTTGTGGCAGCTGCAGAGAGGTATTTGGGTGTGTGAGACTTGATGTCAGAGGAGTTACAAGGTGTGTTGAGTGGTGGTGTTGGCCTGAGGTAGGACTAGATATATTTAAATAGTTGAGTAGGGTGGTGGGTTTTTAGATAGTTAGATAGTAGGGTGTTGGTTGATTTATTTGTACTTAGCAAAGTATAAGCGAGGTACATTATACTCTAGTATGTCGCAGTAATGCAACATTTATTGGATGCCAACCGCTGTTAAACCTCATCGAAGAAGAACACTGCGTCCACACATTTCTGCACCCAGGAAAGACTGGTGGTTGAGCTGTGTAGAAAGAGACAGCTGAAGGTTTTCCGCTGCGACAGGAGTAAAACAGAGTTGAGTTTGAGGGTAATTTTTCTGCGTGTGGCCACTGCTCATTCTCTCAAAGTGTTGGAATAACATGCAAATGAATTACTAAAAAATCATACAATGTGATATTCTGGATTTTGGTTTTAGATTCCGTCTCTCACAGTTGAAGTGTACCTATGATAAAAATGACAGACCTCTACATGCTTTGTAAGTAGGAAAACCTGCAAAATCGTCAGTGTATCAAATACTTGTTCTCCCCACTGCATGTAGATCATCAATTGGCTCCCTTTTCTGAGCGTCATTTGATTTCCCTGAATCTACAAGCTGCTAAAAAAAAATTGAAGGGTATTCGAGGCTATTGGAAATTAAATACACTTCTTAAAGATCCTATTTTTATTGAAAACATCAAATCGTTAGCCAAAATATTTTTTTGCAAGAAAAGACTTCAGTCATGGAGGTAGATGGGAATTATTCAAATATAAAGTCAGAGTTGTAGCTTAAACGTGCCCAAGAGCTGAAGCAACTTGGCGAGAGAAGAAAATGATGAGCAGTCTTGACCGTTTTCTAAACAATTATACTACAGGGTGCCTTTGTCAGATAAAGAGTGAAATGGATTGAAGAGGGGGAAAGAAACACCATTTATTTTTTTGCACTTGGAAAGATAACTACAAAAGAAAATCTACAATGGCTAAATTAAAATGAATGATTTATTGTGCAAAGATCCCATTACAATATCAACATTTGTCAATTCCTTTTTATTAAAATCACAATTTTAGGAAAATGGTTGCGAAAGCTACATTCGCCACATTCAGAATTATTTTACTGTGATTGAGGATGATTTCCACTCAGTTTGCAAATCACCTGTGTCAATTGAGGAAATTAGAGAGGCTCTGAATTGAATGAAAAAGGGAAATCACCTGGCCCTGATGGCCTCAGTTGAATTCTATAGGCAGTTCTGCGAGTTATAGAAGACCCTATTTTTAAAATGTGTTTCAAGATTGCATTGAAATTGTGAAATAGTTTCCACTATGAAACAGGGCCTTATTTCACTAATTCTGAAGCCTGATAAAGAACCTTCTCTTATTGACAATTGGAGACCAATCACTTTATTAAACATTGATTGCTATGGTTTGTGCCAAAATATTAAAGAAAGGAATAGATTACAATATAAATGAGACTCAAACAGGCTTTATGAATTGGCATGGCCATTTTAGATTTTTCTATTGCATCTGGATTAAAACTTAATGTTTCTAAATGTGAAATCTTATGTTAATATGACTGATGATAAAGAAATGGAAAATATTCCTGTAAAGGACTGTGTTAAATATTTAGGTATAAATCTGTCTAAAAATCACTTAGTCAGACAACATATGAATTTGTCTCTTAAAATTAAGAAAACCAAGAATATTTTTCATAATCGCTACAAAAGGATCTATCTATACTTGGGAGAGTGCTTCTGTCCAAGGCAGAGTGACTGTTTTGCTTCGTGTACCCCTCATTGTCTTTATTTGTAAATCCCTCTACCTGTAAATTGATCTTTACTTCATCTGGAAAAATGTCTCACAAACTGAAAGTCAGTGCTCTCAAATAGAAGATCTGAACGAGACCTGGAAGATCTTGGATTTTGTTGACATAAATAACACTTTCCAGATCAATTGGTTGAAAGTATGTTTGGTCAATACAGAATCAATTTGGTATTTAATTCCAAACAATGTGTTCAATTAGTTGGGAGGTCTTCCATTTTTACTGAAATGTAAGGATCTTCTTGGAAGATTACCTGCTACATTGGCCAGGTTTCACCAACGAGCTTCAATGTCCAGGAAAATATGTTTCCTCCAAACCTTTACCTGCATAACTCTTTTGTGGAATAATTCAGACATAACTGTAAGGAATAAATCATTGTTCTACCCCAGCTGGCCTGAAAGGAATGTTAACTCTGTTCTTGATGTGTTTGACTACAGGGGTAATATTCTTTCACATGAACAATTTATTACATTGCTTGAGTTTCCAATACTTTTCAGAGTTTTCAGTGCCATTCCCAGTGGTCTAACTACACTAATGAAAACTCACCTTAACTTTGGTGATGATCACATAACTTATCCAGAACTCAGCCTGGAAGGTGTGGGCTTTGTTGAGAAATCCTATTGTAACAACATTAGACAATTTACGCCTCGAGGTAAACATTTTTGGTTTTCCTGACATTGTCTGTAAAAAGCTTGGTTGATGCCTTACAAATACTGCATACGAAACCAATTTAAGGAAGTGCACTTTAAGATTCTACATAAGATACACCAATGTAATTATATATTGGCCAAATTTGTGGATATTGATATCTTTGTTTTCTGCCAAAAAAGTGAAATTCTTGTTCTATGAATGTAAATCTGTGGTAGATTTTGGAGGAAACCTTATTTAGCTTTTTGAACACTACCCATGTTTCTGACATGAAGGATATAGTGTTACTATTGCAATGATAACAAGACCATTGAAATTGTGATTTCATTTTCTTTCTTGATTTCTTGATGCCAAATACTTCATACAATCAAAATTCCAGAATTCTATACCAAAATTACAAATATTTCTAATGTAATTGAATCAAAATCAAATGAAATCAAATTTATTTATATAGCCCTTCGTACATCAGCTGATATCTCAAAGTGCTGTACAGAAACCCAGCCTAAAACCCCAAACAGCAAGCAATGCAGGTGTAGAAGCACGGTGGCTAGGAAAAACTCCCTAGAAAGGCCAAAACCTAGGAAGAAACCTAGAGAGGAACCAGGCTATGTGGGGTGGCCAGTCCTCTTCTGGCTGTGCCGGGTGGAGATTATAACAAAACATGGTCAAGATGTTCAAATGTTCATAAATGACCAGCATGGTCGAATAATAATAAGGCAGAACAGTTGAAACTGGAGCAGCAGCACAGTCAGGTGGACTGGGGACAGCAAGGAGTCATCATGTCAGGTATTCCTGGGGCATGGTCCTAGGGCTCAGGTCCTCCGAGAGAGAGAAAGAAAGAGAGAATTAGAGAGAGCATATGTGGGATGGCCAGTCCTCTTCTGGCTGTGCCGGGTGGAGACCATAACAGAACATGGCCAAGATGTTCAAATGTTCATAAATGACCAGCATGGTCAAATAATATTAAGGCAGAACAGTTGAAACTGGAGCAGCAGCACAGCCAGGTGGACTGGGGACAGCAAGGAGTCATCATGTCAGGTAGTCCTGGGGCATGGTCCTAGGGCTCAGGTCCTCCGAGAGAGAGAAAGAGAGAAGGAGAGAATTAGAGAACGCACACCTAGATTCACACAGGACACCGAATAGGACAGGAGAAGTACTCCAGATATAACAAACTGACCCTAGCCCCCCGACACATAAACTACTACTGCAGCATAAATACTGGAGGCTGAGACAGGAGGGGTCAGGAGACACTGTGGCCCATTCCGAGGACACCCCCAGACAGGGCCAAACAGGAAGGATATAACCCCACCCACTTTGCCAAAGCACAGCCCCCACACCACTAGAGGGATATCTTCAACCACCAACTTACCATCCTGAGACAAGGCTGAGTATAGCCCACAAAGACCTCCGCCACGGCACAACCCAAGGGGGGGGGCGCCAACCCAGACAGGATGACCACATCAGTGACTCAACCCACTCAGGTGACGCACCCCCTCCAGGGACGGCATGAGAGAGCCCCAGTAAGCCAGTGACTCAGCCCCTGTAATAGGGTTAGAGGCAGAGAATCCCAGTGGAAAGAGGGGAACCGGCCAGGCAGAGACAGCAAGGGCGGTTCGTTGCTCCAGAGCCTTTCCGTTCACCCTCCCACTTCTGGGCCAGACTACACTCAATCATATGACCCACTGAAGAGATGAGTCTTCAGTAGAGACTTGAAGGTTGAGACCGAGTTTGCGTCTCTGACATGGGTAGGCAGACCGTTCCATAAAAATGGAGCTCTATAGGAGAAAGCCCTGCCTCCAGCTGTTTGCTTAGAAATTCTAGGGACAATTAGGAGGCCTGCGTCTTGTGACCGTAGCGTACGTGTAGGTATGTACGGCAGGACCAAATCAGAGAGATAGGTAGGAGCAAGCCCATGTAATGCTTTGTAGGTTAGCAGTAAAACCTTGAATCATCTTGTTAAGACATTATCCATAGATAATAACAAAAATAATAACATCTTGAATCATTTTGTGATTTTTTTCAGGGTGAATGCAATTGCACTTGTTTTCTTGTTTTTACCTGTATTTTGTTTTGTGTCAGACATGTTTGATGCAGTGATGTAAGTTGTTGATTGCTAATCATTTGTATAACGAATACAAATTAAAAGTCAGGAGAAGAGGAATATTGGGACAGGGACACAGAAAGCTTGATTTCTGAGAATTTCTAATGGGAAAAATGAGGAACAAGAGGTCAAAGAAAATGAGGAAAGCAGAGGTTGATTTGAATTTGAGGAAGATGGCGATAAAAATGGAGAAGTGGTGCTGAAGAAGATTGATGTAAAGTGATCACAGTGAGCCGTGAGAATTGTATTTGTACAGCTCACCTTAAATTCCACCAATAAATTCCACCAATAGAGAAAGGTGAAGACCTTCCACTGCTCTCAGTGTGGGCAACGTTTCAGCCGGGCAGAGAACCAAAAGAGACAGTGAGTACACACAGGAGAGAAGCCTTACCACTGCTCCCTGTGTGGGAAGAGTTTTAGCCACGCACATGACCTAAATATACACAACTGTGTGAAACCAATTTGGGGGAAAAAGATCAGAATTGGGCTGTGAACGCAGCCTAATTCCCAAAACAGATACAGCACTTGAACAGGTAAGACGTGATAAAGAAACTTTCTGACTCAATTCCACATTGATTCAATTCTCACCTCATCGGCACTGTCTCTCTATACATCATCATCCCACAACATCTGGTCAACACCTGGTCCTGCACCATTCATCACCACAACTGTGTGAAACCTACTTCTTCACACAGCATTATTGTTTGTTTTCATTTTCACCAAAGTCTCTTCCTCCACATTAAGCCAGGGGTGGGCTGTGATATCCACTCCTCCACTAGGTGATAGAAATTAAAGCCTCAAATCATTACAAGCTATGGAACATGTGGAGGTGAAACATGAATGACTGCTGGTAAACATACCTGCTGAGCCGAGGGAGGGACTGGCACGACTCACTGCTGTGCTGTGCTTGAGAGATGAGGCAGGAGCAGAGACCAGGGGCATGCAGATTTGAACCCAATTTCTGAACTGGAAGAAAACACCCTGCAAAAAGGCAAACTGATCTTTCTAATGATTTCATATCCAAACATGATGTGTGTGTTTGTATCATTCTGGCTGCTAGAAGTGCACTGCGGGTACATAATAATTCCACATCTTATCAACAAGATACTTCCGAAATAATATTGGCTACATATTTTATCTATCAGCGAATCAGATTTTTCAGTACAAGTCTTTAACAAGTGGGAGTTATTATCAGTTATAGTGGGTACTAGTGTGTGTAGGATGTTAGAGGTTGACATAATGAAATATAATCGCTCTTGCTGAGGCAGCAGCCTTGAAGTTGTTCTCTGTGAGTGCATATCCTCTTCTGAGATCTCTGCAATCACTTAGCCCAATTCTGATATTTTTTTCAACTAATTGGTCAAATTGACCAATCACATCAGCTCGTTTCATATCAGCATTTTCAGAGCTGATCTAATTGGTCAAAAGACCAATTAGTGAAACAAATATCAGAATTGGGCTGCCTGTGTGAACTCCATGGCAGTCAGTTTCTCTTTGCTATCCCCACCACTGCTTAGAGGTTTGTCAGGCAACTAAGATGAGCCAAGTTTCTTCTTTCATCTTTTACTCGCCCCAAATTCATCATTAGTGCTTTAATTAATGTTTTTACTGTCCTTATTGTCTAAGGCCATCACTGGAGGCCTTATGATAATGTGACTGTTGGCATTATAAACACGTGGTACTCAGCCACCCTGTGTGATTCTGTCTTAAGCTTGGCCCGAGGCTCTAGTACCTACAGGATGCTGCTGGGGAGATAGACTCAGATCACTTTGGGTGATTGCGTTCAGGGGATGCAAAAATTAACAGTAGTTGCGTTGACAGGTAGGGGTTGAAATTGTTAAAACATTTATATAGTTTACAATGGGGTCATTTTTGGGTAACACTTTATTTGGATAGTCCATCTGGAGATGCTCTACAGACTATCAGTAACATTTCAACTATCTACTAGCCCCACAGGAGGTTGGTGGCACCTTAATTAGGGAGGACGGGCTCGTGGTAACGACCTGAGCAGAATCAGTGGATTCAAATACATCAAACACATATTTTCAATGTGTTTGATGCCATTCCATTCAGTCCGTTCCAGCCATTATTATGAGCCATCCTCCCCTCAGCAGCCTCCACTGACTAGCCCTAACCTTAACCCTTATCCTAACCCTAAACTTAACCTTTACCTTAACCTTTATCCTAACCCTAACCTTAGCAAGTAGTTTCTTATCAACAGATAGTTTGTTGATGGTATGACCATCTTTAGAGCATCTACAGATGGAAGATCCAAATAAAGTAACTATTTTTGTTAACAAGGGGGATATCATCACCCCTTCAATTTGACCCAATTGCATCAGTATGTCTATGGCTTGGGTGTGGATGCAAGTAGAGGATAAGATGTGATCAAGAGGTTGTAGAACATGTCCATCCACACATAAAGGTCATGAAGGGTAATAAAGAAAGTCAAGATGCCAAGGACATGGAAGTGTCAGTTTATTAATGGAGGAGTGCATGATGCAATCTGTATGTAATTGCTTCATCCACACAAGCCTCTGAGAAGTGAGTAACCCATTACAAACAGATCAGGTACTGGATCGATGTCTTCTGAGCTGCCTTGAATGAGAAAAATGTTGGGTTTCATTAAGGTCCCGCACTAATTTACTGTCCCATTTTTCTTATGTCACAGCACATTCACACATAAAGGAAAGATCTGGACGACAGCACAACAAACCAGAACTCAATGCATAGGGTTATACAGTTAGAATACAGTATTTCAACATGTTTTTTTTTTTTTACAAAGGTTATAGGAAACAGGAAATAAAAATAACTGCACAGCAGTAAGAAAGTTAATTGTTGAGTATAGATAGTCGTTTTTCATACACAGAATCACGGGGCAAAAAACACCATTGGAACATATTGCGCTATACTCAATACTCTACATTTGTCACTCTGTCTCAAGACTAATTTAGGAATGCCAGACATTTTAGGAGAAAACCGTCTCAGGTTGGCCACTGCTTTACATTTGTTTATTTGGGCTGTTGCCATAGCCACCATAGTCCTACTATAAGCATACAACACAGACACCCAAAATAAATGCACACATTATATCTGCAACCATAGAAATGATTCTGAAATGTCTTTAGCCTGTTGACACGCAATGGCTGCCGCAGAGTTCTAGCATTTGACAGCATATACATATCACACTCGCAAATACATTGCTGTGTCTTCTATAACTATAATTGTTTCGTTATACTCACCAATAGAACAATAAAAATGATATCATCGTCATATAAGGCACATGTTAAAGAAAGGCTTGCACTAAGCTTTTTCATCACTCTAGCAGACGTGGAATCTGCTGTGGTAAACAACAACAGCGTTAGAGGAGGATGCAGTCTGCAGTCTGCATGCAATTAAGATCAAAAACATCCCCCGCTGATGCCATTATGCTAAGTGACACTCCGTTCTGTGCTGAGTGGGCAGTGCAAGTGCAGCTTGGCCAGGTTGCCCGCTAGCTGCTTTGTACAAACCTCACTCTACCAAAGGCAGGAATATCATTAACATTCTGGGATTGGGAATGCAAACATCTAATCTGACACTTGACCACACATTGACTGACGGTCAAATTCAGGGAGCTTGTAAATAAAACAATCTGTAGTCAATGGTGAAAGAGGAAAATTAAAACCACCCCTGAACAAGGTGCAGGGTAACACATTTGAATTGGCAAAAATGATCCAATAAAACAATGATAAAATCAGAACAGGCAGCAACTCAACTATGGGCTATAGAATGCCATATCAAGGTGTATTGCAATTCATTATTATGTACAGTGCCAGTCAAAAGTATGAACACACCTACTCATGCAAGAGTTTTCCTTTATTTTTTACTATTTTCTACATTAGTAGAATAATAGTGAAGACATCAAAACTATGAAATAACACATATGGAATCACATATTAACCAAAAAAGTGTTAAACAAATCAAAATATATTTTATATTTGAGATTCTTCAAAGTAACCACCCTTTCCCATGACAGCTTTGCTCACTCTTGGCATTCTCTCAACCAGCTTCACCCGGAATGCTTTTCCAACAGTCTCACTGCAGAATGCTGTGGTAGCCATACTGGTTAAGTGTGCCTTAAATTCTAAATAAATCACTGACAGTATCACCAGCAAAGCGCCCCCACATCATCACACCTCCTCCTCCATGCTTCACGGTGGGAACTACACATGTGGAGATCAACCGCTCACCTACTCTGTGTCTCACATAAACACGGCAGTTGGAACCAAAAAATCTCACATTTGGACTCATCAGACCAAAGGTCAGATTCCCACCGGTCTAATGTCCATTGCTCGTGTTTCTTGGGCTAAGCAAGTCTCTTCTTATTATTGGTGTCCTTTAGTAGTGGTTTCTTTGCAGCAATTAGACCATGAAGGCCTGATTCATGCAGTCTCCTCTGAACAATTGATGTTGAGATGTGTCTGTTACTTGAACTTTGTGAAGTGTTTATTTGGGCTGCAATTTCTGAGCCTAGTAACTCTAATGAACTTATCCTCTGCAGCAGAGGTAACTCTGGGTCTTCCTTTCCTGTGGTCGGTCCTCATGAGAGACAGTTTCATCATAGAGCTTCATAGTTTTGCACTAGAAGACATTTTAAAAATTCTTGAAATGTTCCAGATTGACTGACCTTCATGTCTTAAAGTAATGATGGACTGTCATTTCTCTTTGATTATTTGAGCTGTTCTTGCCATAATATGGACTTGGTATTGTACCAAATAAGTCTATCTTCTGTATACCACCCCTACCATGTCACAACACAACTGATTGGCTCAAAGGAGAGAAATTCCACAAATTAACTTTTAACAAGGCACACCTGTTCATTTAAATGTTGAACACTTTTGTGGTTACTACATGATTGTGTTATTTCTTAGTTTTGATTTCTTCACTATTATTCTACAATGAATAAAATTGTAAAAATAAAGAAAAACCCTGGAATGAGTAGGTGGGTCCAAACATTTGACTGGCACTGTACATAAATTAACCTGACTTGTGACACATCATACCAACAATGGCGCATGTGGTAAAAATCATTATTAATTTAAAAGTGTACGATTTCCATTCAGTAGAAGCTTACAAAATGGGATATTAATAGTAATTTGGCATAGAATAAGGAAACACAAAACACTATGAACAGCTTGTAACATTATGGTCATATTACTTAGTAAGTTAGCTACTATAATATATCTGCTGTCATATTACTTAGTAAGTTAGCTACTATAATATATCTGCTGTCATATTACTTAGTAAGTTAGCTACTATAATATATCTGCTGTCATATTATTTATATTTCCTTCTCAGTATATTTTCACTCAAGTACTAAAGTATTGCTGCTTCACTAGTGTAGATGAAATGGTAAACAACTAATTCTATATTCTATAAAGTAAAACACATGAAAGGGAGATTAATGATATCCCAATGTCTCGTGTCTAAAAAATGTATGTTATTGCAGGATGTTTGCTTGACTGGCTACAGAGTAAAATGTAATTCGCCTGACTTAAAATGTCATTTAATGCTTTTCAAAATATATTAAATGATTTGGGAGATATTTAGCTTAAAAAAATCAAGCATTATAAACTGGAGGTCAAAACTAACTGAGGTTCCAGTAGAATGTGTGAGAATGTACTCCAACAAGGGGAAATAGCAGTGTTATGGATGTTTGAGTGTGAGGGCGTATTGGCAACCAAACCCTGCCATCGAGCTATGAAGCATGTGAATCAAAATAAAAATACAATTAAAACCGATCATTTGGAAAATCATTAGTCGACCTGTCACTAGTGTCACAAGGCCTGTCTGTGTCACAAGTCGTCACCCTGTCACAAGTCGAGTCACTAGTAGCCTGTCACAAGTCGACCTGTCACTAGTAGGCCTGTCACAAGTCGACCTGTCACTAGTAGGCCTGTCACA